>NC_083243.1:1867168-2062774 GCF_032191835.1 Heteronotia binoei | reverse complement strand
GGAAACGACTGGTGCTTGCACAGGGGGCCTTTCCTTTCCTTTCCTACTATCTGGCAGCCAGTGGGGCATTTCCTGGATCATCTGTAATGCTTGCTGTTGTGTGTCTGAGAAAAATGAGGCTTTGTTTTCTCCACATCTTTAGGCAACCCTTCCTCCAAGGCCAGGCCTTTGGTGCACCAATGGCTGTTTCTGAAGGAGGCCTTTCCTATGCAGACGATGCTCAGTCAGCCTCCTGTCAAAAAGAAGAAATCTCTCTCTCTCTCCTGCCAGAGGCACTCCGATCCATATAGTGTCCAGATCACATGATGTGATGCTATCGCTTTACTCTGCTCTGGTGAGACCTCACCTGGAGTCTTGTATTCAGTTTAAGAAGGATCTAGACAAGCTGGAAGGGGTCCAGAGGAGGGCGATGAAGATGGTGAGGGGTCTGGAGACCAAGTCCTATGAGGAAAGGCTGAATGAGCTGGGGATGTTTATCCTGGAGAGGAGGCGGCTGAGAGGTGATAGGATCACCATCTTCAAGTACTTGAAGGGCTGTCTTACAGAGGATGGTGTGGAATTGTTTTCTGGGGCCCCAGAAGGTAGGACCAGAACCAACGGGTTGAAACTAAAGCGTTTCTGGCTCAACATTAGGAAGAACTTCCTGACCGTTAGAGCGATTCCTCAGTGGAACAGGCTTCCTCGGGAGGTGGTGGGTTCTCCTTCCTTGGAGATTTTTCAACAGAGGCTGGATGGCCATATGACAGCAATGAGGATCCTGTGAATTTACGGGGAGGTGTTTGTGAGTTTCCTGCATTGTTCAGGGGGTTGGACTATATGACCCTGGAGGTCCCTTCCAACTCTGTGATTCTGTGATCCAGCTGCATCTCCGGAAATGATTTATTCATTTAAGCAGTTATTTATTAATAGCCTACTTAGCCAGGGAGCCTGAATCCCGCTCGGACCCGTCTTGTGCTTTGTTTAACAGGATGAACGATCGGCCCAAACGATCCCTGTGATTTTTCATTTTGGAGAATCGTTGGCACTAACGGTGCTCACCGGCTCCTCCACACAGCATGAGACCACTCAGGGGTGCCAGATGCAGGGGGGTGGAGAGAACAAGGGCTGCCCAGGAAGGGGGTGTGTCTTATGTGGGAAAAGGAGCTCTTCTTAAGGCCACAGCAGGAGAGCACATGGGGGAGGGGCGAGCGTCACTGTGACTGAATCCTAGAATCCTAGAGTTGGATGGGACCTCCAGGGTCATCTAGTCCAACCCCCTGCACAATGCAGGAAACTCACAAACACCTCCCCCTCAATTCACAGGATCTTCATTGCTGTCAGATGGCCATCTAGCCTCTGTTGAAAAACCTCCAAGGAAGAAGAGCCCACCACCTCCTGTGGAAGCCTGTGCCACTGAGGAGCCGCTCGAAACTCACAAATACCTCCCCCTAAATTCACAGAATCCTCATTGCTGTCAGATGGCCATCTAGCTTCTGTTGAAAAACCTCCCAGGAAGCAGAGCCCACCACCTCCCAAAGAGGAAGCCTGTTCCACTGACGAACCGCTCTAATAGTCATAGAATCCTAGAGTTGGAAGGGACCTCCAGGGTCATCTAGTCCAACCCCCTGCACAATGCAGGAAACTCACAAACACCTCCCCCTCAATTCACAGGACCTTCATTGCTGTCAGATGGCCATCTAGCCTCTGTTGAAAAACCTCCAAGGAAGAAGAGCCCACCACCTCCTGTGGAAGCCTGTGCCACTGAGGAACCGCTCGAAACTCACAAATACCTCCCCCTAAATTCACAGAATCCTCATTGCTGTCAGATGGCCATCTAGCTTCTGTTGAAAAACCTCCCAGGAAGCAGAGCCCACCACCTCCCAAAGAGGAAGCCTGTTCCACTGACGAACCGCTCTAATAGTCATAGAATCCTAGAGTTGGAAGGGACCTCCAGGGTCATCTAGTCCAACCCCCTGCACAATGCAGGAAACTCACAAACACCTCCCCCTCAATTCACAGGACCTTCATTGCTGTCAGATGGCCATCTAGCCTCTGTTGAAAAACCTCCAAGGAAGAAGAGCCCACCACCTCCTGTGGAAGCCTGTGCCACTGAGGAACCGCTCGAAACTCACAAATACCTCCCCCTAAATTCACAGAATCCTCATTGCTGTCAGATGGCCATCTAGTTTCTGTTGAAAAACCTCCCAGGAAGCAGAGCCCACCACCTCCCAAAGAGGAAGCCTGTTCCACTGAGGAACCGCTCTAATAGTCATAGAATCCTAGAGTTGGAAGGGACCTCCAGGGTCATCTAGTCCAACCACCTGCACAAGGCAGGAAACTCACAAATACCTCCCCTAAATTCACAGGATCCCCATTGCTGTCAGGTGGCCGTCTAGCCTCTGTTTAAAAACTATCAAGGAAGGAGAGCCCACCACCTCCCAAGGAGGAAGCCTGTTCCACTGAGGAACCGCTCTAACAGTCATAGAATCCTAGAGTTGGAAGGGACCTCCAGGGTCATCTAGTCCAACCACCTGCACAAGGCAGGAAACTCACAAATACCTCCCCTAAATTCACAGGATCTGCATTGCTGTCAGATGGCCATCTAGCCTCTGTTGAGAAACCCCCAAGGACGGAGAGCCCACCACCTCCCGAGGAGGAAGCCTGTTCCACTGAGGAACCGCTCTATCGGTCAGAAAGTTCTTCCTAATGTTGAGCAGGAAACTCTTTTGATTTAATTTCAACCCATTGGTTCTGGTCCTGCCTTCCGGGGCCACAGAAAACAATTCCACACCATCCTCTAGATCAAAGGTTCCCAAACCTATTTGGCCTAACACCACCTTTCCAGAAGAAAAACAACCTCAGCAACCCCCTGGAAATCTTCATTGCTGACGAGTGCAATGTTTGTCTGTACACCTCTATTTTTTTATTCCGTCTTGTAAATTGCATCCTTCTTATATTTTAATTGGAAGAAGTTCTGGTCTTCATGACTAGTCTAATTAGGTGAATTTGCACTAAGTAGCAGACAAAAAGGAGCCCTCTATTTTTGTTAATTGGAATTTTTCTCTAAATTAGAAATTCTGGACCCCTCCCACCGTCTTCTTTCTACTTCTCTCCTCTTTTCTCTTCACTTCTCTCTTCTCTTCTTCCTTTATACTTCCACCCCCCCTTATTTTTATTCACCCCCCCCAATTGCACCCAAGGCTACCACTGCCCCCCCCCGATCATTCCAGCGCCCCCCAGGGAGCAATATCATCCACTTTGGGAAATGCTGCTTGAGAAGACAGCCCTTCAAGTACTTGAAGATGGTGATCATATCACCTCTCAGCTGCCTCCTCTCCAGGCTAAACATGCCCAGCTCCTTCCACCTATTTCTATCTATTTTTATATTTTTAAACTTTAATTAATTTATGTAATTGAACCATATTTTAAATTATTGTTATCTGTTTTAACCAAATCATGGCTTGCCATGTCTGTGAGCCGCCCTGAGCCCGCCTTCTGGCGGGGGAGGGCGGGATATAAGAATAAAATTTACTTTACTTTACTTTACTTTACACCTTTCCTCATAGGACTTGGTCTCCAGACCCCTCACCGTCTTCGTCACCCTCCTCTGGACCCCTTCCAGCTTGTCTATGTCCTTCTTAAATGTGGTGCCCAAAACTGAATACAAGACTCCAGGTGAGGCCTTACCAGAGCAGAGCAAAGCGATCACATCACGTGATCTGGACACTAGACTTCTGTTGATACAGCCCAAAATTGCATTTGCCAGGACTGGCTAAATGGAACTGCCACATTTTTGGCTTCCGCCTGGCTGGCCCAGGATATTTCAGGAGAATGCAAACACCAGCTTCTGGTATGAAGACTGGCGTCTCCTGGCCAGTCATGTGGCCACACCCAAAGCAGCTTTATCTGGAATTGGGGCCTTGGTCCTTCAAGGTCAGTTGTGCCACTCAGACTGGCAAGTCATCTCTCGGTCCCTGCTGGCCTCCATCCGACACTGCTGACGATCCGGTGGGCCATCTTCCCAACATAGCCCGAGGCAGGTCTCATTTTGTAGCAGGAGCTCCTTTGCATAATAGGCCACGCCCTCCTGATGTAGCCAGTCCTCCAAGAGCTTACAGGGCTCTTCTTACAGGGCCTACTGGAAGCTCTTGGGGATTGGCTACATCAGGGGGTGTGGTCTAATATGCAAAGGAGCTCCTGCTACAAAATGAGCCCTGGCCCCAGGAGACTTCTTCATTAGGTTTACAAGATAATGCATGGGATGGAAAAAGTAGAGGAAGAAGTCCTTTCTCCCTTTCTCACAATACAAGAACTCGTGGGCATTCGATGAAATTGTTGAGCAGTCAGGTTAGAACGGATCAAAGGAAGTCCTTCTTCACCCAAAGGGTGATTAACATGTGGAATTCACTGCCACAGGAGGTGGTGGCGGTTACAAGTATAGCCAGCTTCAAGAGGGGATTGGATAAACATCTGGAGCAGAGGTCCATCAGTGGTTATTAGCCACAGCGTATTGTTGGAACTCACTGCCTGGGGCAAGTGATGCTCTGTATTCTTGGTGCTTGGGGGGGGGGGGAGCAAAGTGGAAGGGCTTCTAGTCCCACTTGTGAACCTCCTGATGGCACTTGGGTGTGTTTTTTTTGGCCACTGTGTGACACAGTGTTGGACTGGAAGGGCCATTGGCCTGATCCAACATGGCTTCTCTTATGTTCTTATGTGACACAGAGTGTTGGACTGGATGGGCCACTGGCCTGATCCAACATGGCTTCTCTTGTGTTCTTATGTGACACAAAGTGTTGGACTGGGTGGGCCACTGGCCTGATCCAACATGGCTTCTCTGATGTTCTTATGTGACACAGAGTGTTGGACTAGATGGGCCATTGGCCTGATCCTACATGGCTTCTCTTAGGTTCTTATGTTCTCTAAAGGGATCCAAGGAGAGATGGATGCTGGAACAAACACACATCAGATGAACCCCATCTTCACAGGTGGGAAATGGAGAAAGTGGTGAAAGTACTGGGTGTGCCCTCCTGTGCCCAAGCTACTTCCAGCTGTGCCCGTCTGGGCAAAAAGAGCTTCGACTGGATCAAGCCCTTTTACAAGAAGATCGGCTTAGACAAAAGAGCCCCCCCCTGCTGGGCTGGAGGGCAGCGGGCAGCGCTCCCCGCCCGGCACCAGCCGTGTCCAATGGCCTGGATTAGTTCATCTTCTCCACGGAAGGAGCGGAGCGACTGGGAGCCTGCGATAGCACTTCAAAGGTTCTGCGACGCCTTGCTGAGAAGCGCCGTTGCTGTGATTGCACAAATCCATTCCGCGGGACCGCTTGGCGGGAGGACCGAAATGAATTCGGAGACCTGCAAACAGCTGGATGTTCCCCGTAGCAGCTCAGGGGAGCTGGCTCTGGCGAGGGCTCCATCCCACACCTGCCTGCTTCACTGGAGAAACCTGGGAAGGTGTCAGGGACAAAATTAGTAGCACATCCTTTCCTTGTTGGGTTTAAAGCTTCAGAACGCTGAATAGAATGTTTGCAGTGGAGTCCCCGGGACCAGAGTCGCTGCATGGAATGCCCCTTCAGCCTCCGTGTCTCTGTGTTGCTTCTTAAAATAGCTGTCTGGGTGGGTGTTTGGGGGGGGGGGCGGGGCAGGCAGGCAGGGAAGAGAGATGCTCAGGCGTTTGAGCTGAGACAGGCAAAAAAGGAAACAGGTCAGCTGCCAGCTGAGTCCCGATTCAAAAGCAAAGAAGGGCCCTCTGGCTTCGATTCGACATTCGACTCTCCCCTCTTTGTGGGGTTCCTTTAGTGGGGCTAGCTAAACCCTTCCTGCTGCAGGAGAGAATCAGGGCGATGCTAGGGTTGCCATCCTCCAGGGGCAGCCTGGAGAGCTCGTGGAATCGGAACTGGTCTCCAGATAAAAAAGAGATTAGCATATGCCTCCCCTCCCCCCAGCCAAAAGGAACCCGCTGCAAGAAAGGAGAGATCCAGCCAGCCCAAGCAGGTCTCGCTCGCCCGGGGCTGTCCTTGACCACTGCACCTCCCCCAGTCAAAAGGCCAGCAAGCCACCCGCAGACAGGGGTCGTTTTGTAGAAAAATAGGTGGTGGAGCTCATCCAGGGATTGTTATGCAGCTGCAATACTGTTCAATGGACAAGGAGGTGGAGCTCTCAGAAAGGTTCAGGAGCTGTGCTCCTGTGAGCTCCTGCTGAATCAGAGGCCCGGTTCCTCTGGAGGAAGTGGGTGCTTTGGAGGATGGACCCTACGGCCTTATACCCCATGGAGGCATGATGCCTCCCCACAGCCCATCCTCCTCCCCAAATCTACATCCAGTTCCCAACCCAGATGTTATGTTTGTTCAATAAGGCCTCCAAGTCCAATTCCTCCAGCTCTTTCTTAAGGTCTCAGCCCAATAGCACATGTTCTGGCAACTGCATTCACTCCCATGTCCTTCATCTGACTTCTATACCTCTTCTCAGAATAGCTCTTTAAAGAAGAAGATGAAGATATTGGATTTATACCCCGCCCTCCAATCCGAAGAGACTCAGAGCGGCTCACAATCTCCTTTCCCTCCCTCCCTCCCCCACAACAGACACCCTGTGAGGCAGGTGGGGCTGAGAGGGCTCTCCCAGAAGCTGTCCTTTCAAGGACAACCCCTGTCAGAGCTATGGCTGACCCAAGACCATTCCAGCAGCTGCAAGCGGAGGAGTGGGGAATCAAACCCGGTTCTCCCAGATAAGAGAGCTCGGGCTGTCCCAAGGCCATTCCAGCAGCTGCAAGCGGAGGAGTGGGGAATCCAACCCGGTTCTCCCAGATAAGAGAGCTCTGGCTGAACCAAGGCCATCCCAGCAGGTGCAAGTGGAGCAGGGGGAATCAAATCCGGTTCTCCCAGATTAGAGAGCTCTGGCTGACCCAAGGCCATGCTAGCAGCTGCAAGTGGTGGAGTGGGGAATCAAACCTTGTTCTCCCAGATAAGAGAGCTCTGGCTGACCCAGGCCATTCCAGCAGCTGCCAGTGGAGGAGTGGGGAATCAAACCCGGTTCTCCCAGATAAGAGAGCTCTGGCTGACCCAAGGCCATTCCAGCAGTTGCAAGTGGAGGAGTGGGGAATCAAACCCGGTTCTCCCAGATAAGTGAGCTCTGGCTGACCAAGGCCATTCCAGCAGGTGCACGTGGAGGAGTGGGGAATCAAACCCAGTTCTCCCAGATAAGAGGACTATGGCTGACCCAAGGCCATCACAGCAGGTCCAAGTGGAGGATAAGGGAATCAAACCCGGTTCTCCAGATAAGAGTGCTCTTGCTGACCCAAGGCCGTTCCAGCAGCTGCAAGTGGAGGAGTAGGGAATCCAACCCGGTTCTCCCTGATAAGAGAGCTATGGCTGACCCAAGGCTATTCCAGCAGGTGCAAGTGGAGGAGCTGGGAATTAAACCCGTTCTCCCAGATAACAGGACTATGGCTGACCCAAGCCATCTCAGCAGGTCCAAGTGGAGGATTAGGGAATCAAACCCGGTTCTCCAGATAAGAGAGCTCTGGCTGACCCAAGGCCATCTCAGCCGCTGCAAGTGGAGGAGTGGGTAATCAAACCCGATTCTCCCAGATAAGTGAGCTCTGGCTGACCAAGGCCATTCCAGCAGCTGCAAGTGGAGGAGTGGGGAATCAAACCTTGTTCTCCCAGATAAGAGTGCTCTTGCTGACCCAAGGCTGTTCCAGCAGCTGCAAGTGGAGGAGTGGGGAATCCAACCCGGTTCTCCCAGATAAGAGAGCTATGGCTGACTCAAGGCCATTCCAGCAGGTGCAAGTGGAGGAGCTGGGAATTAAACCTGGTTCTCCCAGATAAGAGAGCTCTGGCTGACCCAAGGACATTCCAGCAGCTGCCAGTGGAGGAGTAGGGAATCAAACCCGGTTCTCCCAGATATGATAACTATGGCTGACTCAAGGCCATTCCAGCAGTTGCAAGTGGAGGAGTGGGTAATCAAACCCAGTTCTCCTAGATAAGAGAGCTATGGCTGACCCAAGGCCATTCCAGCAGGTGCAAGTGGAGGAGTGAGGAATCAAACCTGGTTCTCCCAGATAAGAGAGCTATGGCTGTCCCAAGGCCATTCCAGTAGCTGCAAGTGGAGGAGTGGGGAATCCAACCCGGTTCTCCCAGATAAGAGAGCTCTGGCTGACCCAAGGCCATTCCAGCAGGTGCAAGTGGAAGAGTGGGGAATCAAACCCGGTTCTCCCAGATAAGAGAGCTCTGGCTGACCCAAGGCTATTCCAGCAGGTGCAAGTGGAGGAGTGGGGAATCCAACCCGCTTCTCCCAGATAAGAGAGCTCTGGCTGACCCAAGGCTATTCCAGCAGCTGCCAGTGGAGGAGTGGGGAATCAAACCCGGTTCTTCCAGATAAGAGAGCTCTGGCTGACCCAAGGCCATCTCAGCCGCTGCAAGTGGAGGAGTGGGTAATCAAACCCGATTCTCCCAGATAAGTGAGCTCTGGCTGACCAAGGCCATTCCAGCAGCTGCAAGTGGAGGAGTGGGGAATCAAACCTTGTTCTCCCAGATAAGAGTGCTCTTGCTGACCCAAGGCTGTTCCAGCAGCTGCAAGTGGAGGAGTGGGGAATCCAACCCGGTTCTCCCAGATAAGAGAGCTATGGCTGACTCAAGGCCATTCCAGCAGGTGCAAGTGGAGGAGCTGGGAATTAAACCTGGTTCTCCCAGATAAGAGAGCTCTGGCTGACCCAAGGACATTCCAGCAGCTGCCAGTGGAGGAGTAGGGAATCAAACCCGGTTCCCCCAGATATGATAACTATGGCTGACTCAAGGCCATTCCAGCAGTTGCAAGTGGAGGAGTGGGTAATCAAACCCGGTTCTCCTAGATAAGAGAGCTATGGCTGACCCAAGGCCATTCCAGCAGGTGCAAGTGGAGGAGTGAGGAATCAAACCTGGTTCTCCCAGATAAGAGAGCTATGGCTGTCCCAAGGCCATTCCAGTAGCTGCAAGTGGAGGAGTGGGGAATCCAACCCGGTTCTCCCAGATAAGAGAGCTCTGGCTGACCCAAGGCCATTCCAGCAGGTGCAAGTGGAAGAGTGGGGAATCAAACCCGGTTCTCCCAGATAAGAGAGCTCTGGCTGACCCAAGGCCATTCCAGCAGGTGCAAGTGGAGGAGTGGGGAATCCAACCCGCTTCTCCCAGATAAGAGAGCTCTGGCTGACCCAAGGCTATTCCAGCAGCTGCCAGTGGAGGAGTGGGGAATCAAACCCGGTTCTCCCAGGTAAGAGTCCGCGCACTTAACCACTACACCAAACTGGCAGCACTGAAAGGAAGATTGCTGCTATTCCTTTGATGTGTAGATTGATACTCTCAGTGAACAATCTCCTTTTGACACTTCTCTCTCTCTCTCTCTCTCTGTCTCTCTCTCACATACATACACACACACACAGAGGGAGCAGATTTCTCCATCTTTGGCACCATGGATGTTGGGATGCCCTCTGTATCTGCATCCGTCATAGATAGTTAGAATAGGTACCTATCTCTATCTCTCACCTTTGCTGTCTAGAACATAGTTCCTTAATAAAGATTCTCTTATCAGAACCTTAATAAAGGTTCTCTGATCAGGTTCTCTTATCCGTGTGACTGTGTAACTTTGGCAGCACACACGGAACAAAGAAAGCTACAGCTCTGTCCGGCCTTGCGCACTCTGCTGCTAAAGTGACACAGGTTCTTGGCTTTCCCATACGATTGAATCTATAATGCCACAGAGTCCACCTTCCAAAGCAGCCATGCCTTCCAGGTGAACTGATCTCTGTTGGCTGGAGATTGGTTGTTATAGCAGGAGATCTCTGAGTCCAGCTACCATCTGGAGGCTAGCAAAACCAAGTTAGAACCACAGTTTGAAATTATTAGTAAATAATGGAGAACTGTAGCACAATAATACTATGTCAATAAGAAACAATTATGACAACAATTTCTGTATCCAGCCTCTGGTATATTATAATAAAGAAAGCAAATGCGGCTGACAAGTAGGCGCTGTCCATAAGATTAAATCTATAACGTCCGTAAACCGTATCAGTGCACAGTTCAAGTCTTATTCCAAAATTGTCCTGGAGTTGGATCACAAATTTGAAGAATAACCAAGGAAAGGACACTGCAGCCAAAACAAGAAGGTCAGGACCGGTTTCGGTGAAGGGAGAAGCAATTCCAGCTACAAAGCGTTTGCACGATGTCTACTGAATGAATATAGACTGGAGCTTCCGTAGCTCCACGCATATTCATGACTGTAAGGGCTACAGGAGGAGCCTAAAAGCTGACGAAGGCTTCTTCACCGAAACCGGTCCAGAGCTTCTTGTTTCTTCAGGTATATGATCCATTCCAGGACAATTTTGGAATAGGACTTGGATTGTGCACTGATATTGTTTATGGACATTATTGGTTTAATCTTATGGACAGGGCCTACTTCTCAGCCACATTGTCAGCCACATTGGGCACCACATTTTAAGAAGGATATGGACAAGCTGCAATGGGTCCAGAAGAGGGCAATGAAGATGGTGAGGGGTTTGGAGACCAAGTCCTATGAGGAAAGGTTGAAGGAGCTGGGGATGTTTAGCCTGGAGAGGAGGCGGCTGAGAGGTGATATGATCACCCTCTTCAAGTCCTTGAAGGGCTGTCATCTAGAGGAGGGTGTGGAATTGTTTTCTGTGGCCCCAGAAGGTAGGACCAGAACCAATGGGTTGAAATCAAATCAAGAGTTTCTGGCTCAACATTAGGAAGCAATTCCTGACCGTTAGAGCGGTTCCTCGGTGGAACAGGCTTCCTCGGGAGGTGGTGGGCTCTCCTTCCCTGGAGGTTTTTAAACAGAGGCTAGATGGCCATCTGACAGCAACGAAGATCCTGTGAATTTAGGGGGAGGTGTTTGTGAGTTTCCTGCATTGTAGAGGGGGTTGGACTAGATGACCCTGGAGGTCCCTTCCAACTCTACGATTCTTCAGGAGGTGGTGGGCTCTCCTTCCTTGGAGGTTTTTAAAGAGAAGTTAGATGGCCTTCTGACAGCAATGAGGATCCTGTGAATTTAGGGGGAGGTGTTTGTGGGTTTCCTGCATTGTACAGGGGGTTGGACTAGATGACCCTGGAGATCCCTTCCAACTCTAAGATTCTATGAATGCACAGGGTGAACTGGCTTCCCAGAAAAGGAGGGGAACGGGGAAAGGGGGAAAACAAACAAACAAACAAGCAAAAATATACGCAATAAATACACAATGCAATAGTAAAGGAATGTCACTGCTTTTAGAAAAATATCAGATTATGATAAAATTGTTTTTTTGGCAAAATGCCAAGGTCAGAGAAGTATGTAACAAAAGGATTAAGAATTGCTGCTTCCATTCCCATTTTATCTGATGAAGTCTGCTTAAGAGCATACGGAAGCTGACATTCTGAATAAAACTGAGTTAATCTTAAAGGTGAAACTTGTCTACTGCTTTGTTCAATAGGAAACCATTGCTTCACGAAGGCATCCTGGGATTTGGGAGTGTGCTGGAGTCTGGAAGAGGTTATTTTCCCAAGTATAAAATAGTCCCAGAGCCGGATTCTCCAGTCATTGACTGAGGGCATCGTGTGGTTCTTCCAACATTTTGCAAGGGCCAACCTTGCCAACTCTTACTAATAGCACAAATCTTTCCATTGAGATTTTGTTTTGTGGCTTTTCCCACCACCAGCCTAGGAATCATAGAATCCTAGAGTTCGAAGGACCTCCAGGGTCATCTAGTCCAACCCACTGCACAATTCAGGAAACTCACAAACACCTCCCCCTAAATTCACAGGATCTTCATTCCTGTCAGAGGGCCATCTAGCCTCTGATTAAAAACCTCCGAGGAAGGAGAGCCCACCACCTCCTGAGGAAGCCTGTTCCACTGAGGAACCGCTCTAACAGTCATAGAATCCTAGAGTTGGAAGGGACCTCCAGGGTCATCTAGTCCAACCCCCTGCACAATGCAGGAAATTCACAGGATCCTCATTGCTGTCAGAAGGCCATCTAGCCTCTGTTTAAAAACCTCCAAGGAAGGAGAGCTCACCACCTCCTGAGCAAGCCTGTTCACTGAGGAACCATTTTAATAGTCATAGAATCCTAGAGTTGGAAGGGACCTCCAAGGTCATCTAGTGCAACCCCCTGCACAATGCAAGAAACTCACAAACACCTCCCCCTAAATTCACAGAATCTTCATTGCTGTCAGATGGCCATCTAGCCTCTGTTGAAAAACCTCCAAGGAAGGAGAGCCCACCACCTCCCGAGGAAGCCTGTTCCACTGAGGAACCGCTCTAACGGTCATAGAATCCTAGAGTTGGAAGGGACCTCCAGGGTCATCTAGTCCAACCCCCTGCACAATGCAGGAAACTCACAAATACCTCCCCCTAAATTCACAGGATCCTCATTGCTGTCAGATGGCCATCTAGCCTCTGTTGAAAAACCTCCAAGGAAGGAGAGCCCACCAGCTCCTGAGAAGGAAGCCTCTTCCACTGAGGAATTGCTCTAACGGTCAGGAAGTTCTTCCTGATATTGAGCCAGAAACTCTTCTGATTTAATTTCAACCCATTGATTCTGGTCTTACCTTCTGGGGCCACCAGCAGCTGCCTTGGGGGTTGTCCCTTTCCCCCCTCCCTAGCCGGAGAGCAGCACCTGATGTAGAGTCATCAGCCTCCAGGGGATTAGCCAAAACAAGAAAACCACAGTGTGGATATTTAGCAAAACCAAGAACACTGTCACCAATTTCTCACTAGCACTGCTTTGCTCCCTGGGTTCTGTTTCCCTGGTGCAAGCGATTGATTTCCCACCTGTTTCTCTGAGGGCGCATTTGGACACAGGGCTCTCTCCAGTTCCCCTTGCAGCTTTATGGTGCTGTCTTTTAAGGATTAAGAAACCATGAGGGAAACTGGAGGGAGCCGCATGTCAAAATGTCACCATAGAGCAACTGGTGGAAAATCAATCGCTTGTGCCAGGGAAAACAGAAACCTGGGGACGGAGTGACACTAGTGAGAAATCTGTATGTGTTACAAAGTTACAACTACTGTCCGATAAAGTATATATTATTCGAAATTATTAGGAAATTATTAGGAAGGGAATTGAAAACAAATCAGCCAATATCATAATGCCCCTGTATAAATCGATGCTGCGGTCTCATTTGGAATACTGTGTGCAATTCTGGTCGCCGCACCTCAAAAAGGATATTATAGCATTGGAGAAAGTCCAGAGAAGGGCAACTAGAATGATTAAAGGGCTGGAGTACTTTCTCTATGAAGAAAGGTTGAAACGCTTGGGGCTCTTTAGCTTGGAGAAACGTTGACTGCGGGGTGACATGAAAGAGGTTTACAAGATTATGCATGGGATGGAGAAAGTAGAGAAAGAAGGACTTTTCTCCCTTTCTCACAATACAAGAACTCGTGGGCATTCAGTGGAATTGCTGAGTAGTCAGGTTAGAACAGCTGCTGTGGTAGGAGATGGGCTGCTTTTGGGGAGAAAGGAAGAACAAAGAATCATAGAGTTGGAAGGGACCTCTAGGGTCATCTAGTCCAACCGCCTGCACAATGCAGGAAACTCACCAACCCTGAATGCAGATGGGTTGCGGTTTTCAGCTGCCAGTCTAGTCACGACTGGCTTGAAATGGAATGTGTCTTCATCTACTTCACAAGATCATTGAGGAGATGAATGAGAAGGCAAGGACCACAGAGCATCTCCGCTCTATGGCAGAAGAGTTCTGAGATAAAATAATCTCCACTCTCTCCATTTTTTTTTACTGGGTACGAAATCATCCCAAGTAGCGTCATCGAAGCCATCTCCTTTATAAATGAACCTAAAGTCGTTGTAAAAGTTTATGGAGTAAAAATTACTAGTTTATATGGCTTTGCATTTTAAGCTGCATTAATTTTAACGATCTCCTCTGTTCGAGTTAATTTAGTGCTTTTATAAATGGCTCAAGAGAAGCCAACTTTGTTTTTCATCTTTGTTGCATCCAGTTGATGGATTGCACAACTGGACTCCCAGATGTTTACAAACAGATGAGGCTGTCTGGTTGGAGAGAAGCCCCAGAGAGAGGGCCTGGTGGAGGAGACGGAAGTCCTCCAATTTGGAGAGCCAGTTTGGTGTCGTGGTTAAGTGCACGGACTCTTATCTGGGAGAACCGGGTTTGATTCCCCACTCCTCCACTTGCACCTGCTGGAATGCCCTTGGGTCAGCCAGAGCTCTCTTATCTGGGAGAACAGGGTTTGATCTCCCACTCCTCCACTTGCACCTGCTGGAATGGCCTTGGGTCAGCCAGAGCTCTCGCAAGAATTGTTCTTGAAAAGGCAGCTGCTGTGAGAACCCTCTCAGCCCCACCTACCTCACAGTGTGTGGTTTCTTTTTTGGGGGGGGGAAGGTAAAGGAGATTGTGACTGCGCTGACACTCTGAGATTCAGAGTATAGGGCAGGATTTCTTCTTCTTCTTCTCCCTATCTGAGTTGGATTTCTTCTTTTTCTTCTCCCTATCTGAGGTGGCTGGAAAAGTTCCTGTAAACTGAAACATTTATATGGCCAAGTGTATGGAACGTATTCCATTGGAAAAAAGAAATTGATTTCCTTCCTACAATGCGTGGCTTGGTTGGCTAACAAAAGCGGCCTGAATTATTCCATTGCTGTGTGCCTGGACTACACAAGTGGAGTGTCATGTTCTGGGTGCCATACCCTACCCATTGGAGAGCCAGTCTGGGGTAGTGGAAAGGGCATTAAAAAAAAAAAAAAAGATCTCATCTTCTCTCCTACAACTCAGCCAACATTCCTTTCCCACTTATTTGCTGGTGGTGGGAATTCCAGAAAGCTGATTCATGGCGACTGACCTCACAGGGTTTTCAAGGCAAGAGGTGAACAGAGGTGGTCAGCCATCACTTATTTATTTTATCAAATTTATACCCCGCCCTCCCCTAATGGGCTCAGGGCGGCTCACGGCAATTAAAGATATATTATCTGTGGGACCGCCTTGCCCCACATGTTGCCCAGGGAGCCCTGCGATCAAGCTCTCAAAATCTTCTGGCAGTCCCTGGGCTAAAGGAGGCCAGGCTCAACTCCACCAGAGCAAGAGCCTTCTCGGTTGTGGCCCCAATACTTTGGAGCACCCTCCCAGAAGCCATCAGGGCCCTGCGGGATTGATCGCAGTTCCACAGGGCCTTCAAGACTGACCTGTTTTGGATGGTATGGAACGTCTAATGGGAGAGGGCTCCCACCACATCTGGATCCCTAGTGCTTTGATTACTAACTGCCCAGGATCTGTGCGTGTGAGAAAGAAAATATTGCATGACCTGTCTGAAGTAGCACCATTGCCATTTTTCTGATTGTTTTATTGTTTTAATATTGCTTTTGTTTACTGGCTGTTTTGTGCCGTTTGCCCCCTTGAGTCTGTGCGGAATGGGCGGGATATAAATATAACGTAAATAAATAAATATACAATAAAACCATTTCCATACGTTTCACAGTCATTGCGTCCAAGATGTACATTGATATTCTGATTATTCCAATGTTTTTGGTTTCAGTGCTTTCGGTTCAGTGAGATGGCCGGTGCTGTGGAAGATCAGCCACCCCCTAAGGGTTGAAAGCAGGTTTGAACAATTCGGTCTTACAGGGCTTGTGGAACTGTGGCAGGTCCCACAGGGCCCTGAAGTTTTCGGGGAGGGCGTTCCGCAGAACGGGGGCTGTTACCGAGAACGCTCTGGCTCTGGTGATGGATAATCAAGCTTCTTTCAGTCCAGTGACCTTAAGGAGATTTTGGGACCCCGAATGTCATGCTCTCTGGGGTATGTATGGGGAAGGAAAGGAAAGGTCCCCTGTGCAAGCACCAGTCGTTTCCCACTCTGGGGGGACCTTGCTTTCACGTTTTCGCAGCAGACTTTTTACGGGGTGGTTTGCCATTGCCTTCCCCAGTCTTTTACACTTTCCCCCTGCAAGCTGGGGACTCATTTTACCGACCTCGGAAGGATGGAAGGCTGAGTCAACCTTGGGCCGACTATCTGAACCAGCTTTTGCTGGGACAGAACTCAGGTCGTGAGCAGAGAGTTCAGATCACAGTACTACAATACTGCTGCTTTACCACTCTGCGCCACGGGGCCGTCAAAATTCTGCCGTGAAAATGTTGTGAGAGCAACGTCACCCCAGAGTGGGAAACGACTGGTGCTTGCACAGGGGACCTTTCCTTTTCCTCTCAGTGTAGAGGACTGCGGAAGGCAATGGCAAACCACCCCGTAAAAAGTCTCCCGTGAAAAAGTTGTGAAAGCAACATCACCCCAGAGTTGGAAACGACTGGTGCTTGCACAGGAGACCTTTCCTTTCCTATATAACCATATGCTTGCTATCTCTAAATTTCCTGAAAATTCTAAAAATGCTCAGTCTCTGTTAAAGATCTTTAGCCCAGTTTTGTGGCTGACTTGCTCAGAGACGCCATTTTCGTTCTCAAGCCGTTCCCTGGTGTGAGAATTCTAAACCTTATATAGTTCTCTAGCCTGAGAATCTACCAGTGGGACACACGCGGATGGCGCTGGCTCGTGCCCATGGACCCTCTTATCTATATTTCCATCAACTCCAACTCAGCAAAACCCTGTCCTGAAGTAACTTCTCATCTACTGACCTAGTTCTCTGCTTCAGCAGCTAAAATCTAGGAGCTTCTAAGCATGAGGGTAACTTCTAAATGTTCTAAACAATAAATTGTGAAATAAATGAACCAATTTTATTTTTTCCCTGCAACATTTAGCTTCTGAGATCTAATGAGAGCAGGCTAGCCGAGGCCATCTAGTTCAAGACAGAGACGTTCAGGGATGGTTTTCCGTCACCTGCCTCTGCGTAGCAACTCTGGAGTCTGGGCTTCCTTGGTGCTCTCCCATCCAAGTACTAACTGGACCCAACCCTGTGCAGCTCCCAGGATCTGATAAGATCAGGCTAGCCTAAAGAAGAAGAAGAAGAAGAAGAAGAAGATATTGGATTTATATCCCGCCCTCCACTCCGAAGAGTCTCAGAGCGGCTCACAATCTCCTTTACCTTCCTCCCCCACAACAAACACCCTGTGAGGTGGGTGGGGCTGGAGAGGGCTCTCCCAGCAGCTGCCCTTTCAAGGACAACCTCTGCCAGAGCTATGGCTGACCCAAGGCCATTCCAGCAGGTGCAAGTGGAGGAGTGGGGAATCAAACCCGGTTCTCCCAGATAAGAGTCCGCACACTTAACCAAACACCAAACTGTTTCCTGCCTTGTTGAAATAGCTGTACTGTGCTCCAGAACCTATTCCTCTGCTTTTCTCTTCTACGGATCTTGGACAATGGGTTAAACTGTTACCCGAGCAGGGCTTGTTTTGAGCAGGGACGCACAGGAACGCAGTTCCGGCTGGCTTGGCACCAGGGGGTGCGGCCTAATATGCAAATGAGTCCTTGCTGGGCCAAAGAAAGCCTGTACCTGAGCATGGAGGAACTGATTCATACAAAGAGAGCAGCAGACTCCTGGCTGGGCTCCAGGGGCTCATCAGAGCTGGGAGGAGAGAAAGGAATTCTTCCAGGCCCGCCCCCACACTAACACTTGCTAGGAGGCAGACCAGTGGAGGAGGATGTAGCGGGGCATGAACGGCTGACTGGAGGCAGCGAGGTGGGGTTCCCTACAAGCTGACCCACGTGCACCCTGACTCCCCAGCTTCTCAGCCAATCACAGAGAGGAAACCACAAAGGGAGGGATGATGTAGTGGCTAAGTGCGCGGACTCTTTTCTGGGAGAAGCAGGTTTGATTTCCCCACTCCCCCCACATGCAGCTGCTGGAATGGCCTTGGGTCAGCCGTAGCTCTGGCAGAGTTGTCCTTGAAAGGGCAGCCTCTGGGAGAGCTCTCTCAGCCCCACCCACTTCACAGGGTGTCTGTTGTGGGTAAGGTTCCCAAGTCCAATTCAAGAAATATCTGAGGACTTTGGGGGTGGAGCCAGGAGGCATTAGAGGTGGAGCCAAGATCAAGGCTGTGACAAGCATAATTGAACTCCAAGGGAAGTTCTGGCCATCACATTTAAAGGGAAAGCACACCTTTTCAATTCCTTCCTTCCATAGGAAATAATGAAGGATAGGGGCACCTTCTTTTGGGGCTCATAGAATTGGACCCCCTGGTCCAATCTTTTTGAAACTTGGGGGGTATTTTGGGGAGAGGCACTAGATGCTATACTGAAAATTTGGTGCCTCTACCTCAAAACACAGCCCCCCCCAGAGCCCCAGATACCCGCAGATCAATTCTCCGTGATTTTCTATGGGAATAAATCTCCAAAGGGAATAATAGAATTCCCAGCAGACATTTCCTTCCCCTCCCCCCACTTTCTGATGACTCTGAAGCGGGTGGAGGGCTTCCAAACTGGGAGATCCCCTGCCCTCACCTGGGGATTGGCAACCCTAGTTCTGGGGGAGGAAGGGCAAGGAGATTGTTGGCCTCTCTGAGACTCTGTCCTTGAAAGGACAGCTTCTGGGAGAGCCCTCTCAGCCCCACCCACCTCACAGAGTGTCTGTTGTGGGGGAGGAAGGGAAAGGAGATTGTGAGCCACTCTGAGACTCTTTCCTTGAAAGGGCAGCTGCTGTGAGAGCCCTCTCCAGCCCCACCCACCTCACAGGGTTTCTGTTGTGGGGGAGGAAGGGAAAGGAGATTGTAGGCGACTCTGAGACCGTTCTGGGGGGACCTTAGAGGCTGTTAAGCACAGCTCTGAACCTGGGAAGGATTGTCTCCTTATCATGCAGGACTCTGTCCTTGAAAGACCAGCTGCTGTGAGAGCTCTCTCAGCTCCACCCACCTCACAGGGTGTCTGTTGCGGGGGAGGAAGGGAAAGGAGATTGTGGGCCACTCTGAGACTCTGTCCTTGAAAGGGCAGCTTCTGTGAGAGCTCTCTCAGCCCCACCCACCTCACAGGGAGTCTGTTGTGGGGGAGGAAGGGAAAGGAGATTGTAGGCCGCTCTGAGACTCTGTCCTTGAAAGGGCAGCTGCTGTGAGAGCTCTCTCAGCCCCACCCACCTCATAGGGTGTCTGTTGTGGGGGGAGAAGATATAGGAGATTGTAAACCGCTCTGAGTCTCTGATTCAGAGAGAAGAGCGGAGTATAAATCTACAGTCTTCTTCTTCTTCGGGTCCCCATTGAAGAAAACGACTGAGCATAAAAGAATAAAATCGAATAAAGAATGAAACAGAAGGCTGAGTCTTCGGCATCAAATGCCGGCCATGAAACAGGGATGACGAGATCTCAGGCAGCTCCTTGAAGCTCGACTGTCGCGCAGGAGACAGGAGCAGCAGGTTGTATTTAGAAGCAGCAGGGAATGAATTGCTTTCCTGGTCACGCCGCAAGGGCTTTTCGTCTTGCTTATACCGTGTAACTCCTTCCTTGGCGATTTGGCTCTCTAGCATGCGTCCTCCTGGGGAGGGGGGGAAGGCCCTCATCCCATTTTCCGCGTGAGGAGCTTAGCGACGCCATTCTGGGGGGACCTTAGAGGCTGTTAAGCACAGCTCTGAACCCGGGAAGGATCGTCTCCTCATCATGCAGGACTTTGTTCATTTGGACATGGGATTCTTTCCCATCGCAAGCCAAAGTGCTGAAGGTGAAGGTGAGATTCTGAGAAGAGCTTCATGCTCGACAGCAATCGGGACCAGTGTTCCCTCTAGGCTGAGTTAGTGTTTTTTGTCTTCTCAGGAAAAATGTTTTTGTCTTCTCAGGAAAAATGGCCCCCAGAGCAAACTAATTGATGCAGGAGCTCACAACTTTAATGCCGGTAGCTCATGAAGAAGAATTTTTGCTCACAAGACTCCACAACTTAGAGGGAGTATTGATTGGGATGGCTGTGGCTAGAGGGACAGGGCAGAAGGAGAAGGAGAAGGAGAAGAAGAAGGAGAAGGAGAAGAAGAAGGTGATGATGATACTGGATTTATATCCTGCCCTTCACTCTGAATCTCAGAACATAAGAACATAAGAGAAGCCATGTTGGATCAGGCCAATGGCCCATCCAGTCCAACACACTGTGTCACATAAGAACATAAGAGAAGCCCTGTTGGATCAGGCAAATGGCCCATCCAGTCCAACACTCTGTGTTACATAAGAACATAAGAGAAGCCATGTGGGATCAGGCCAATGGCCCATCCAGTCCAACACTCTGTGTCACATAAGAACATAAGAGAAGCCATGTTGGATCAGGCCAATGGCCCATCCAGTCCAACACACTGTGTCACATAAGAACATAAGAGAAGCCATGTTGGATCAGGCCAATGGCCCATCCAGTCCAACACTCTGTGTCACATAAGAACATAAGGGAAGCCATGTTGGATCAGGCCAATGGCCCATCCAGTCCAACACACTGTGTCACATAAGAACATAAGAGAAGCCCTGTTGGATCAGGCCAATGGCCCATCAAGTCCAACACTCTGTGTCACATAAGAACATAAGAGAAGCCATGTTGGATCAAGCCAATGGCCCCTCCAGTCCAACACTCTGTGTCACATAAGAACATAAGAGAAGCCATGTTGGATCAGGCCAATGGCCCATCCAGTCCAACACTCTGTGTCACATAAGAACAGAAGAGAAGCCATGTTGGATCAAGCCAATGGCCCCTCCAGTCCAACACTCTGTGTCACATAAGAACATAAGAGAAGCCATGTTGGATCAGGCCAATGGCCCATCCAGTCCAACACTCTGTGTCACATAAGAACAGAAGAGAAGCCATGTTGGATCAGGCCAAACGGCCCATCCAGTCCAACACTCTGTGTCACATAAGAACATAAGAGAAGCCATGTTGGATCAAGCCAATGGCCCATCCAGTCCAATACTCTGTGTCACATAAGAACATAAGAGAAGCCCTGTTGGATCAGGCCAATGGCCCTTCCAGTCCAACACTCTGTGTCACATAAGAACATAAGAGAAGCCATGTTGGATCAGGCCAATGGCCCTTCCAGTCCAACACTCTGTGTCACATAAGAGAAGCCCTGTTGGATCAGGCCAATGACCCATCCAGTCCAACACTCTATGTCACACAGTTGCCAAAAAACCCAGGTGCCATCAGGAGGTCCATCAGTGGGGCCAGGACACTAGAAGCTCTCCCACTGTTGCCCCTTCCAAGCACCAAGAATACAGAGCATCACTGCCCCAGACAGAGTTCCAACAATACGCTGCGGCTAATAGCCACTGATGGACCTCTGCTACAGATGTTTATCCAGTCCTCTCTTGAAGCTGGCTATGCTTGTAGCCACCGCCACCTCCTGTGGCAGTGAATTCAGAGTCTCAGAGTGGCTCACAATCTCCTTTCCCTTCCTCCCCCACAACAGACACCCTGTGAAGTAGATGGGGCTGAGAGGGCTCTCACAGCAGCTGCCCTTTCAAGGACAACTCTGGGAGAGCTATGGCTGACCCAAGGCCATTCCAGCAGGTGCAAGTGGAGGAGTGGGGAATCAAACCCAGTTCTCCCAGATAAGAGTCCGCACAATTAACCACTACACCAAACTGCCTGAATGCAGGTGTGATTGGGCTGATGTAGATTTGAAAACCCAGGGAGGAGGCAGGCAACAATAGGAGTGGGGAAATCAATACCTGGATTAATAACTCACCATCTCCTTTTACTCATAATTAGATTGTCATAATTTATCACTCACGGAACGGCTGAACACGTACGTGGCCCTCCGCAGCAGACAGAAGCGCCACTCTTTGCCCGCCGGCTTGTGAGAATGGAATGGATTGAGATGGAAGGAGGGGCGCGGTGGATGGGATGGAAAGACTCCATCTCAGTGGTGGGCAGAGAAGTCTGAAAAGTAATTAGCAGCCAGACTAACGAGAGCCAGGAACAGTCACCCTGCGGGGAGAGAGGAAACCGAGCGCCGGAGGGAAGAGAGATTCATCCTGGAGGACGGAAAGGCCCAGGAGAGGCAGGAAGAGGAACTGGAAGATGGCGTCCGAGGGAGTCCGGCCAGGTTTGCAACTAGGGTTGCCAATCTCCAGGAGGGGGCAGGGGATCTCCTGGTCTGGAGGCCCTCCTCCCACTTCAGGGTCATCAGAAACTGGACCGGGGGGGGGAGGGAAATGTCTGCTGGGCACTCCATTACTCCCTATGGAGACTGATTCCCATAGGGTATAATGGAGATTTGATCTGTGGATATCTGGGGCTCGGGAGGAGCTGGGTTTTTTTTTATATATATAGAGGCACCAAATGTTCAGCATAGCATCCACTATCTCTCCCCAAAATACCCTCCAGGTTTCAAAAGGATTGCACCAGGGGATCCAGTTCTGAGAACCCCCAAAGAAGGTGCCCCTATTCAATGGCAGGAAGAAATTGAAAAGGTGTGTGGTCCCTTTAAATGTGGTGGCCAGAACTCCCTTTGCAGTTCAGTTATGCTCGTCACACTCTTGCTCCTGGCTCCACCTCCAAAGTTCCCAGACATTTCTTGAATTGGACTTGGCCACCCTACTTTCAGCGGAATAAAAAACGCCTGCTGGGCCATGCCAGCTTCTCTCCTAAGCCCAGAGCTAGGTGCTTTGGCTAAAATCTCCATTGTGGTGGGGAGACGTTTTTGGGGAGAGGCCATAGGCTATAGCTCAGCTGAAGAGCCTCTGCTTTGCATGCAGAAGGTCCCAGGTTCAACCCCCCACATCTCCAGTTAAAAGGACCAGGCTGGAGGTGATGGGAAAGACCTCAGCCCAAGACCCTGGAGAGCAGCTGCCAGTCTGAGTAGGCAATGCTGACCTTGATGGGCCAGGGGTCTGATTCAGCATCAGGCAGCTTTATATGAATATATGTGGCATGAATAGGGTTGCCAACTCTTGTTTGGGAAATTCCTGGAGATTGAGACAGAGCTCAGGAGGGTATAATGAACATTAGAGCATCAGAAGAGCCACGCTGGATCAAACCAGGGAGGGTCCATCCAGTCCAGCCTCCTGTCTCACACAGTGGCCAACCAATTCCTCTGGAGGGCCAACAACAAGGCAGAGAGGCCTTCCCTTGAGAAGAGCATCAGAAGAGCCTTGCTGGGTCAGACCACTGAGGTTCCATCTAATCCAGCATTCCATGTCACACAGTGGCCAGCAAGTTCCTCTGGAGGAACAACAGGGCATAGAGGCTGAGGCCTTTATAAGAACATCAGAAGAGCCCTTCTAGATCAAACCAGTGGTCCATCTACTCCAGCATTCTATCTTATGCAGTGGCCAACCAGTTCCTTTGGACAGCCAACAACATGGCATTAAGAGTCTGAGGCCTTCTCCTGATGTTGCCTCCTGGCTCTGAGATCCAGAGGATTAGTGCCTCTGAATGCAAAGGTTCCCCTCAGTCACCATGGCTAATAGCCATTGATAGACTTGTCCTCCATAAATCTATCTAGTGCCATAGAGTTCACCCTCCCAAGCAGGCAAACTAATCTCTTTTGTCTGGGAATTAGTTGCAATCCAGGGAGATCTCCAAGTTCCACCTGGAGGCTGGCAGCTCAAGCTTGTAGAAGGTCCCAAGGTCAACCCTCCACATCTCCAGTTAAGGGACCAGGCAGCAGGTGATGAGAAAGACCTCTGCCTGAGACCCGGGAGAGCGGCTGCCAGTCTGAGTAGCATACAGTGACCTCAGATAGGCAGATGACACCACTCTAATGGCAGAAAGTGAGGAGGACTTAAAGAACCTCTTCTTGAGGGTGAAAGAGGAGAGCACAAAAGTAGGCTTGAAACTCAACATCAAAAAAACTAAGGTCATGGCATCTGGCCCCATCACACCTTGGCAGATAGAAGGGGAAGACATGGAAGTAGTGACAGACTTCACATTTCTGGGATCGAAGATCACTTCAGATGGTGACTGTAGCCATGAAATTAAAAGACGTTTGCTCCTTGGGAGGACAGCTGTGGCCATCCTGGCAAGTATAATAAAAAGTAGAGACATCACCCTGCCAACAAAAGTCCATATTGTCAAAGCAATGGTATTTCCAGTAGTAATGTATGGCTGTGAGAGCTGGACCATAAGGAAGGCTGAGCGCAGAAGAATAGATGCTTTTGAGCTGTGGTGCTAGAGAAGACTCTTGAGAGTCCCTTGGATCCAGTCAGTCAGTCCGAAGGGAAATCAACCCAGACTGTTCCCTGGAAGGTCATATGCTGAAGCTGAAGCTCCAATCCTTTGGCCACCCAATGAGAAGGGAGCACTCCCTGGAGAAGATGCTGATGCTGGGAAAGACAGAGGGCCAAAGAAGAAGGGGACCGCAAAAGTTGAGATGGCTGGACAACATTACTGATGTAACAAACACGAATTTGAGCAGACTTCAGAGGATGGTGAAGTCAGGAGGGCCTGGCATGGGGTCGCAAAGTGTCAGACTCAGCTGTGTGACTGAACAACAACAACAACAAACAGGGACCTAGATAGATTCAGTCTAAGGCAGCTTCACGTGAGACTCCTGGACAGAGGATCTGCGGCCGTAGCCAGTAAGGCATGGCGTGGGGGCCAGCCATAACTCATCTTCCTGTTTACCTGGAAGAGCAGAGATGAGTCCTTCCTGTCCTCCTTCCCATTTATCTTCCTTCTGAGGACAGGGGCAGTAATGAGGCGAGTTCATTGCTGGGGTTGCCAAATCGACCCTTCAGACTGGCTCATAAAGACCTCACAAGTCTGTCCGGGTGTATTAAGATTTAGGATCTGCAGCACTCTTCTCATTAGCACTGCCGACGGTTGGCTCCTTATGGGCCTCCTTGCATGGATGCCTTTTGCTGGCCAGCTCTGAGCTCTGCACCTTCCCTGGATTTGGGCTTGGAAGGCAGGCCTGCGGTTGCTGAGACAGACCACAGGGGGAGGTGTCCACATTCTGTAGAAATGAAAGGAGTGGAATGGAGAAGAAGCTGGGAGACCTGGACAACTTCTGACAAAAGGGTTGCCAAGTCCTCTTCAGGGGGCTTTGGGGGTGGAGCCAGAAGCAAGGTTGTGACAAGCATCATTGAACTCCAAAGGGAATTCTGGCCACCTCATTTAAAGAGACCACGTACCTTTTAAGTGCCTTCCATCCATTGAAAATCATGAAGATTAGGGGCACCTTCTTTTGGGGCTTATAGAATTGGACCCCCCGGTCCAATCCTTTTGAAGCCTGGAAGGTATTTTAGGTAGAGGCAGATGCTAAACTGAAAATGTGATGCGTCTACCTAAAAAATTGCCCCCCCCCTGAGCCCCAGCTATTCGCAGATCAATTCTCCATTATACCCTATAGAAATCTGTCTCCATAGGGAATACTGGAGTGCCCAGCAGACATTTCCCTCCCCCCACTTTCTGATGATGCTGAAGCAGGGGGAGGGCCTTTGTCACCGAGCTCAGTGGGTCACAAAGCTACAGAGTCCACCCTTCAAAGCAGCCATTTTCTCCAGGGAAACGGATCTCCAGAGATGAGCTATAATTCTGGGAGATCTCCAGGCCCAACCTGGAGCTTGGCATCCATAGGCATTGTGTGTCGATTGTTTGGACTGCTGCTTTGTTATGTCTGTTAGTTGACCTTCATTGCCTTCCAGGACCCTGAGGCCTACCTTCCGATTGGCTGTTCTTTTAGAACCAGCCAATCGGGACGCGAGGCATTTCTATCAGGACATGCAAATGAAGGATACTGGAGAGGCCAATAGGGTGGGTTGCTGCCCACATGGGGGTGTGTTTAGGTCAGGCCAAATGGGTATATAGGGAGTGGTGGTGTTGCCTGTTTGTGTTCAGTTCTGCTCTTGTTCAATAAACGTCTTTGCTAACCTCAAGCGGGCTGAACTCGCTATATAATACTAGGCAGGCCTCAGATCAGTGGGAGCTAACAGGAGCACAGCCCTTGAACCTTTCTGAGAGTTCCACCTCCTCCTTCTGAGAGTTCCACCTCCTTGTCCATTGAATAGTAGGTGCAGCTGCATAACAATCCCTGAATGGACTTCATCACCTATTTTTCTACAAAACGACCCCTGATGCTAGGGTTCGGGAGAATCAATGGGGACTCACTTCCCCATCAACTAAAACCCTTCCTGCACAACCTGCCCCCCCTCCCAACTGAATGCAGACCGGAATGGGGTCATCCATTTCTTCTGTGGTCACTTGAAACTGCACCCCCCCATCTGGGCCAGTGCTAGGGTTTTTAGTGCCCTAGGCGAGCTGCCTACTAGAAGAAGAAGAAGAATTGCAGATTTATATCCCGCCCTTCTCCCTGAATCAGAGACTCAGAGCGGCTTACAATCTCCTATGTCTTCTCCCCTCACAACAGACACCCTGTGAGGTGGGTGGGGCTGGAGAGGGCTCTCACAGCAGCTGCCCTTTCAAGGACAACTCCTGAGAGAGCTATGGCTGACCCAAGGCCATTCCAGCAGGTGCAAGTGGAGGAGTGGGGAGTCAAACCTGGTTCTCCCAGATAAGAGTCTGCACACTTAACTACTACACCAAACTGGCTCAGTGCCAGTTTGCCCCCCTAGTGCCCCCCCCCACTTGTAGGAGAAATGAAGAAACTTGAAGCTATTTACATTTTTAATTTACAGGTTTTTTATTTTAAATTTCATTTTTTTTAAAAAAAAACTGAGATTAAGCAATAAAAATTGCGAGAATACTACTTGATCCTTTCAGCTGGAGGTGCCAGGGCCGAGACCTTCACGACTATTTCTATGTGATCCTTTTAGTCGGAGGTGCCAGTGAGAAGACCTTGCCTGTGCAAGAAAGATGCTCTACCATTGAGCTATGGCTCCCACCCCAGGGACCTGTTAAAGCAGAGTAGCAGACAGCTTCAACAGGAGCCAGTTTTTGGAAACTATAAATGGCCCTTCTTCAGCTTTTACAATTGGCTAATTTATCCCCGTCGGGTTCCAAGGACCACACTCCATAGGCACCGTCCGCTTTTGTGTTTCCTGGGCAGCCAGGATAACCAGCCAGGCAGCATCTGCCATCCATGGAGTCTGCTTTCTATTGGGGAAAGTAGGTTCCAATGAGCACACACCCTGCACATGGGGAGAGGGGGACCCCTGGGCCAGGTGGCGCCCTAGGCAGCCAGTTTGGTGTAGTGGTGAAGTGTGCGGACTCTTATCTGGGAGAACCGGCTTTGATTCCCCACTCCTCCACTGGCAGATGCTGGAATGGCCTTGGGTCAGCCAGAGCTCTGGCAGAGGTTGTCCTTGAAAGGGCAGCTGCTGGGAGAGCCCTATCAGCCCCACCCACCTCACAGGGTATCTATTGTGGGGGAGAAAGGGAAAGGAGATTGTGAGCCGCTCTGAGACTCTTTGGAGTGGAGGGCGGGATATAAATCCAATTTCTTCATCTACCTCACAGGGTGTCTGTTGTGGGGGAGGAAGGGAAAGGAGACTGTGAGCCACTCTGAGACTCTTTGGAGTGGAGGGCGGGATATAAATCCAATATCTTCATCTACCTCACAGGGTGTCTGTTGTGGGGGAGGAAGGGAAAGGAGATTGTGAGCTGCTCTGAGACTCTTTGGAGTGGAGGGCGGGATATAAATCCAATATCTTCATCTACCTCACAGGGTGTCTGTTGGGGGGGAGGAAGGGAAAGGAGATTGTGAGCCACTCTGAGACTCTTTGGAGTGGAGGGCGGGATATAAATCCAATATCTTCTTCTTCTTCTTCTATTTCCACGCACCGGCCATGTGTTCAAGTACTTTGCCCTAGAATGGAATGTCGGCTGCCAGGCAAGTCTGGCCCTTCTGCTAGGCAGACTAGGTGATTTTCTTTTTCTTGGGGGGTGGGGAGAGTCCTCTGTCTGCCAGCTTGAAGCCAGTTGAGGATCAGCCTCAAAAATCCCCCCCCCCGCTCATTCCCTGATTGGCTGAGGCTTGTGAGTAATCTGTTATGCTCCTCCCCCCCCGCCAAGCCCTCCTCGGTGTTTTGAAGCGAAAGCTCCTTGGAGCTACTCTGTGGTTTTAAATGAAAGGGAATGGCTTTTTCCCCCTGGAAGAGAGCGGATAGTTATCGAGGTGTGCAGAGACCCAGTGGGGCGCTCTGTCAAAATGCAGCGAGCCTGCCTGAGACGGAGCGTGAATGCAGGGTGGGTAATAAGTTAAATTAATTTCCACAAAATGAGCCAGTGACGGGATTTCCATAACTCATTATAAGTTGACACCACACCTGCTGCTCGAACGCATGTGGCCGGTTCCTCAGCCACTGAGCCGACAATGCAGGCTGTCAGGCAAGAAGGAGCCAGCTTGACTCTGTGGGCCGGACAAAATGAGGATTGCGGCACCCGGCGGCAAATTACCTGGCCCAGCCGTCACGGAAAGGCTGCCGCGGCTCACAGGAGAGGACGTGAAGTGGCAGGGGGTGGGTAGCAAACATTAACAAGGCCGCAAACGTCTCTCTGGCCTTCATGTCCCTCAGGGAAAGACTAACAAATTCGGAGCTTTGCGGCGGAAGAGGCAAGGGAGGCGTTCTGCACCTGCTCAGAGGAGCAGTTCTCCCAGCCCGTAGGCCAGGGTTGCCAAGTCCAATTCAAGAAATATCTGGGGACTCTGGGGGTGGAGCCAGGAGACTTTGGGGGTGGAGCCAGGAACAAGGGTGTGACAAGTATCATTGAACTCCAAAGGAACTCACATTTAAAAGGACTGCACACCTTTTTAAATGCCTTCCTTCCATAGGAAATAATGAAGGATAGGGGCACCTTCTTTGGGGGCTCATAGAATTGGACCCCTTGGTCCAATCGTTTTGAAACTTGGGGGGTATTTTGGGGAGAGGCACTAGATCCTATACTAAAAATTTGGTGTCTCTATTTCAAAAAACAGAGCCCCCGATACCCGCGTATCAATTCCCCATCATTCCCTATGGGAATCGTTCATGGAGGTGCATGATAGCTGTAGGGGCGGGGCATCCCCCGTCGGCCAGCTGGCTGGGGGAGGGGGGAAGCCTGTAAAACCGGGGGATCCCCCTCTGGGACCTGGGGTTTGGGAAGCCTACCATAGGCAGGAGCTGCTGATCTCCTGGAATTACAACCAATGTTCCCGCTCGGCTGTGAGCAAAAATGTCTACTTTGTGAGCTACTGGCATTAAAGTTGTGAGCTACTAGCTTTAAAGTTGTGAGCTGCTGCATACATTCGTTTGCTCTGGGGTCATCCTTCCTGAGCGAAGACAAAAATGTGTGAGCTGGAGGCTAAAAATGTGTGAGCTAGCTCATGCTAACTCCACTTCAAGGGAACACTGATAATAAATGGTCTCCAGCAATCACTGCCCCCCCCACCCCCCTGAGAAAATGGCTATTTTGGAAGGTGGACTGTATGGCATTCTATGGGGTCCCTCTCTAGGTTCCATCCTAGGTTTGCCAATCCCCAGGTCCCAGTGGGAGCGGGGGGGTTCTCCTGCTTTCCCAGGCTCCTTCCCGCCCACAGTCAGCTGGCCGGCAGGGGGAAGTTCTGCCCCCACAGCCCCCATGTGCCTTTCGCCCTCTGGAGGCTTTAGACACACTTGGAAATGGTGTGTCTGTGTCTTTAAGGGTGAATGGGGGCGGGGGGAGCAGGCAGCACATCATGGCTGCTCCCAGTGGCTGTGAAAGCAGCTCAAACCCTTCCTTGGTTGCAGAATCTTTTCACAGGTCCTTTGCGTAGGAAAAGTAAACTTGAACCTTTGATTGCTCTGCGTTACTTTGAAGAAGTTGGAAGTTCAGCAACTCGTGAGTAGAGATGCCAATCCCCAGGTGGGAACAGGCTCCCCCCCCTTCAGAGTTGTCAGAAATGGGGGGAGAGGGAAATTTTTGCTGTGCACTTCATTATTCCCTATGGAGATCGATTCCCATAAGGTATAATGGATAATTGGTCTGGGGATATCTGGCGCTCTGGAGGGGCTGTCCTTTGAGGTAGAGGCACCAAATTTCAAGCATAGCTTCTGATGACTCTCCTCAAAATGCTTTCCAAGTTTCAAAAAGATTGGACCAGGGGGTCCAATTCTTTGAGCCCCCAAAGAAGGTGCCCCTATCCTTCATTATTTCTAATGTAGCGAAGGCATTTAAAAGGTGTGCTGTTCCTTTAAATGTGATGTCCAAAACTCCCTTTGGAGTTCAATTGTGCTTGTCACAAACTTGCTCCTGGCTCCACCCCAATGTCTCCTGTCCCCACCCCCAAAGTCTCCTGGCTCCACCCCCAAAGTCCCCAGATATTTCTTGAATTGCACTTGGCAACCCTACCCCCAGGCCCCAAATCTCCAGGTATTTCCAAGGCCAGAATAGGGTTGCCAGGTCTGACTCAATAAATATCTGATGACTTTGGGGGTAGTTTTGTTCAACATCTTTATCAATGATTTGGATGAAGGAATAGACGGAATGCTTATTAAAGCTGCAGATGATACTAAATTGGGAGGGGTTGCAAACACAGAAGAAGACAGAAACTGGATACAGGATGACCCTGACAGGCTGGAAAACTGGGCTAAAACCAATAAAATGAATTTTAACAGGGATAAATGTAAAGTTCTGCATTTAGGTAGGAAAAATCCAATGCATGGTTATAGAATGCAGAAGACTTGTCTTAGCAGTAGTATGTGTGAAAAAGACCTAGGGGTCTTAGTGGATCATACGCTGAACATGAGTCAACAGTGTGATGTGGTGGCTAAAAAGGCAAATGCAATTTTGGGCTGTATCAACAGCAGTATAGTGTCCAGATCACGTGATGTGATGGTATCGCTTTACTCTGCTCTGGTAAGACCTCGACTGGAGTATTGTGTTCAGTTTTGAGCACCACAATTTAAGAAGGATATAGACAAGCTGGAAGGGGTCCAGAGGAGGGCGACGAATATGGTGAGGGGTCTGGAGACCAGGTCCTATGAGGAAAGGTTGAAGGAGCTGGGGATGTTTAACCTGGAGAGGAGGTGGCTGAGAGGTGATATGATCACCATCTTCAAGTCCTTGAAGGGCTGTCATCTAGAGGATGGTGTGGAATTGTTTTCTGTGGCCCTGGAAGGTAGGACCAGAACCAGTGGGTTGAAATTAAATCAAAAGACTTTCTGCCTCAACATTAGGAAGAACTTCCTGACCGTTAGAGCGGTTCCTCAGTGGAACAGGCTTCCTCGGGAGGTGGTGGGCTCTCCTTCCTTGGAGGTTTTTCAACTGAGGCTGGATGGACATTTGACAGCAATGAGGATCCTGTGAATTTAGGGGGAGGGTTTGTGAGTTTCCTGCATTGTGCAGGGGGTTGGACTAGATGACCTTGGAGGTCCCTTCCAACTCTACGATTCTTCGGGAGGTGGTGGGCTCTCTTTCCTTGGAGGTTTTTCAACAGAGGCTAAATGGCCATCTGACAGTGATGAAGATCCTGTGAATTTAGAGGGAGGTGTTTGTGAGTTTTCTGCATTGTGCAGTGGGTAGGACTAGATGACCCTGGAGGTACCTTCCAACTCTACGATTCTTCGGGAGGTGGTGGGCTCTCTTTCCTTGGAGGTTTTTCAACAGAGGCTAAATGGCCATCTGACAGCGATGAAGATCCTGTGAATTTAGAGGGAGGTGTTTGTGAGTTTCCTGCATTGTGCAGTGGGTAGGACTAGATGACCCTGGAGGTACCTTCCAACTCTACGATTCTTCGAGAGGTGGTGGGCTCTCTTTCCTTGGCGGTTTTTCAACAGAGGCTAAATGGCCATCTGACAGCAATGAAGATCCTGTGAATTTAGGGGGAGGTGTTTGTGAGTTTCCTGCATTGTGCAGGGGGTTGGACTAGATGACTCTGGAGGTCCCTTCCAACTCTAGGATTCTTCGGGAGGTGGTGGGCTCTCCTTCCTTGGAGGTTTTTCAACAGAGGCCATCTGAGAGCAAATAAGATCCTGTGAATTTAGGGGGAGGGGTTTGTGAGTTTCCTGCATTGTGCAGGGGGTTGATGACCCTAGAGATCCTTTCCAACGCTATGATTCTATGTTTTCCCTCCCCCCACAACACAGTTTATGATAACCCTGAAGCGAGGGAGCTCAGGAGATCCCCTGGCCCCAACTGGGGATTGGTAACCTTAAAGTCTGCAGAAACCTACCTAGCAGGGTATCCACCAATTATGGGCACAATCTTTACCCATTTGCAAATCTAAATTGGATTCTGAATTTTGATTTGGGCAGAAAATGGCTGTCAGCTTGTATACATTGAAGTTTACTTTATTACCTGAAATGTTTATTTACTGTTAACTAACCCTATGGCTTTTTGCTGTACTAACCATAGTGTTGTAGAGGAATGTGAAGGATGGCTGGGAGGAGGGAACGGAGGTGCCAAAGGCCGTTTGAAGTGCAAAACATCTAGCTGGTTCCCAGGCGCCTGGCAGAGACAAGCAAGGCCACAGCAGGGGAGGAGAGACAGACAGTGTAGGTGGAGATAACAGACAGGCGCACTGGTTACTCTCAACTGAAGAGCCCCAGTTTTATTATGGGAAGTGATTTAAAACCCCTATGCTTTGATGTGTATCCATAAATGCTCATGCTTGCACCCCTCTCGTTATTAGTATCAATGAACCTGCGTAGTGAATAGCATTGCTGTAATCAATAAATGGAAACTTTGTTTTAAACAAAGCCAAGAGTATTCCTTTTTGAAACTTCGATGCCCCTTCGCTGACAATGGCAGCACACCCTGTTGAGATGATGGCATGTCTCTCCCAGGAGGGGGGAGAGAAGCAGGGCTTTTTTTCTTTTTCTTTTTTTCTGGTGCCGGAACGCACAGGAACGCAGTTCCGGCTGGCTTGGTGTCTGGAGGTGTGGCCTAATATGCAAATGAATTCATGCTGGGCTTTTTCTACCCCCAAAAACATGTGAAGCAATGGTGATGTCAGGGGGTTTGGCCTAATATGCAAAGGAGTTCCTGCTGGGCTTTTTCTACAAAAAAAGGCCCCGGTCAGAAGCTTACATTTTCATCATGATGAAAAGTATTCTGCGCCAAATTTTGTTCTTGAATTCTGCGCTCTACGCCATGGTGATCACAGCTGGGTCATTTTGGAGACCTCCTCCCTGTTACGCGCTTTAATTTTTGAGAACAGTCAAGAGAGCGGAGATGAATCTACAGTTTCAAAATGCATAAAGCGGAGCCCTGGCAAAAAGGATTTTTTTTAAATGCACATATTTTGCTTTGGTCAATGCCTTTGAACATGAAACAGGAATTGCTTCTCTACGATTGCAAAGTCAAAGAAGCAGGGAGTTTGGGTTGCCTTTCAGCTTCTCAGAAGGAGAGGGAGAGGCCTGTTGTGAAACCGCCGTTGCTTTTGCAATTCGTTGCGGTCCAAATCCATCAGAGCACGTTTAAATTCTTACTGCAGCTCCTTTCTGAAGACCTGCAGGAAAGAGAAATGGGACTGAATGGAAGCCGTGTTACATGCGGCCCGATCAGAGTGGAGAACAAAGACTTCCAGTGCGAAAATGCAGCAGAGTCCCTCCTTGGGCATTAAATCGGGGGGCAGCAGCTGGAGAACCAGGGAACTGAAATGAGGGTCTCTTCTCGAGGTCCAGTTTGTCATCTTTAGCTGAAGGCAAAAGGGAAGAGAGACGAAAGAGAGATGCTCTGGATTTCTAGTAGGCAGCCGTGTTGGTCTGAAGCGATAGAGCAAAGCAATAGACAAGTGCACCTTTAAGACCAACGTTCTAAATAAAACTTAGTTGGTCTTAAAGGTGACCTTGTCTACTGCTTTGCTCTGGATTTCTGATTGAGGTGGAGGAAATTAAGCCCATCACATAAAAGGCACATTGTGATGAGAAGACGTCAGGAAGAATACAAAAATAAGTAGGGTGGGGAAGTGAAAAAAAAAAGTCAATGATTGTTAGAGTCAAAGTATAGATTCTGTGGCAAAGGTGGGAAAGATGATGAAATCTAGAACTAAAGAGGGAGATTTCTACAGTGTTTGCAAATGAAGGATGGGACAAAATGGCAGCTCATCTGTCTCTCTGTTTGCAAGCATTACAGGTGGTAACATTCCGTCTTGCAACAGCTGAGCGTAAGAACATCAGAAGAGCCCTGCTGGATCAGACCAGGGAGGGTCCATCTAGTCCAGCATCCTGTCTCACACAGAGGCCAACCAGTTCCTCTGGAGGGCCCACAACAGGGCAGAGAGGACTAGGCCTTCTCCTGAAGAGAACACCAGAAGAACCTTGCTGGATCAAACCAGTGAGGGCCCATCTAGTCCAGCATCTGATCTCACACAGTGGCCAACCAGTTCTTCTGGAGGGTCAACAACAGGGCAGGGAGGGCGAGGCGTTCCCCTGAGAAGAACATCAGAAAAGCCCTGCTGGGTCAGACCAGGGAGGGTCCATCTAGTCCAGCCTCCTGTCTCAAACAGGGGCCAACCAGTTCCTCTGGAGGGCAAACAACAGGGCAGAGAGACTAGGCCATAAAGACCAACAATAAAAATTTCTTCAAATATATTAAGAACATAAGAGAAGCCATGTTGGATCAGGCCAATGGCCCATCCAGTCCAACACTCTGTGTCACACAGTGGCAAAACATTTTATATATACACACACACTGTGGCTAATAGCCACTGATGAACCTGTGCTCCATAGGAAACCAGCCAGGGAGGCAGTGGGGCCCTTGGATGATCAAGGGGTCAAAGGATTACTGAAGGAGGATAGTGAAATGGCTGAGAAGCTGAATGAATTTTGTGCCTCCATCTTCGCTGTGGAAGATGAGAACTTTTTGCCCGCTCCAGAACCACTAATGTTGGAAGGGGTGTTGAAAGACCTGAGTCAGATTGAGGTGACAAAAGAGGAGGTCCTACAACTGATAGATGAATTAAAAACTAATAAATCACCAGGTCTGGATGGCATACATCCGAGAGTTCTGAAAGAACTCAAAGTTGAACTTGTGGATCTCCTGACAAAAAATCTTTCATTGCAATCTGCCTCCGTTCCTGAGGACTGGAAGGTAGCAAATGTCACCCCCATCTTTAAAAAGGGTTCCAGAGGAGATCTGGGAAATTACAGGCCAGTCAGTCTGACTTCAATACTGGGAATGTTGATAGAAACCATTATCAAGGACGGAATGAGTAGGCACATTGATGGGGTGTGAACTGGCAGAGACTGACCAAGAAAGAGATCTTGGGGTCGTGGTAGATAACTCACTGAAAATGTCAAGACAGTGTGTGATTGCAATAAAAAAGGCCAACACCATGCTGGGAATTATTAGGAAGGGAATTGATAACAAATCAGCCAGTATCATAATGCCCCTGTATAAATCGATGGTGCGGTCTCATTTGGAGTACTGTGTGCAGTTCTGGTCGCCGCACCTCAAAAAGGATATTATAGCATTGGAGAAAGTCCAGAGAAGGGCAACTAGAATGATTAAAGGGCTGGAACACTTTCCCTATGAAGAAAGGTTGAAATGCTTGGGACTCTTTAGCTTGGAGAAACGTCGACTGCGGGGTGACATGATAGAGGTTTACAAGATTATGCATGGGATGGTGAAAGTAGAGAAATAAGTACTTTTCTCCCTTTCTCACAATACAAGAACTCGTGAGCATTCAATGAAATTGCTGAGCAGTCAGGTTGAAACGGATAAAAGGAAGTACTTCTTCACCCAAAGGGTGATTAACATTAGGAATTCACTGCCACAGGAGGTGGCAGTGGCTACAAGCATAGCCAGCTTTAAGTAAGGATTGGATAAAAATATGGAGCAGAGGTCCATCAGTGGCTATTAGCCACAGTGTATATATGTGTGTGTGTGTGTGTGTGTGTGTGTCTTTGTGTATGTATATATACAACATATATATTTTGGCCACTGTGTGACACAGAGTGTTGGACTGGATGGGCCATTGGCCTGCTCCAACATGGCTTCTCTTATGTTCTTCTGTGACACAGAGTGTTGGACTGGATGGGCCACTTGCCTGATCCAACATGACTTCTCTCATGTTCTTATGTGACACAGAGTGTTGGACTGGAGGGGCCACTGGCCGATTCCAACATGGCTTCTCTTATGTTCTTATGTGACACAGAGTGTTGGACTGGATGGGCCATTGGCCAGATCCAACATGGCTTCTCTTATGTTCTTATGTGACACAGAGTGTTGGACTGGATGGGCCATTGGCCAGATCCAACATGGCTTCTCTTATGTTCTTATGTGACACAGAGTGTTGGACTGGATGGGCCATTGGCCTGATCCAACATGGCTTCTCTTATGTTCTTATGTGACGCAGAGTGTTGGACTGGATGGGCCATTGGCCTGATCCAACATGGCTTCTCTTATGTTCTTATGCCCATTCCTTTGATAAGGAAAGCTTTCCCCCCTGCCGCAGGAAAGTCCCCTTAGCCTGAAGAAGCCATCATGCCCATGCAGTAGAGATTGTACTTACTGACACATTCTCTGGAACCAACTGCACAGCATTTTTTCGGCTATCTGCACATTCTTAGAGGAAACATCTAACCACAAAGTTCCTTGCAGATGCTAGATGCCAGGAAGATGGGAGATTGGAGGTAGAGAACAAAGAAATCCCCAAGGAATTAACTCACCCTGATAGAGACAGGTTTCTTTAAGCCAATGGGACACCACAAAAAGCTAAAAGCGAGTATTTGTAACCAATCAATGAGACCTGCTTTGTTATCTGAAATTGTTTAAATATACTATGTTTTGTAAAGATGGGTTGGAGGAAAAACTCAGGAAGGATTGTGGTATAGATGTTTTTTTCCTCCTGCCACTTGTGGTATTAAAGGAATCTCTGGATCAAATCACTTGGAACTCTCGCTGTTGAGTCTCTTCAGTTGGGCTGGAGGGGCTCAATTTATGGACACAGATGGTGTGTGCAACACCATCACTACATCTTCAGGCAGTGATTTCCACATTTTAATCACTTATTGCGTGAAGAAGTATCCCCTCCCATCCCGAATCAACTGCTCATCCACTCAATGCCGTGGACTTCTAGTATTTTGGGAGAGGGAGGAAAAAGTATCTTTGGAAGAGGCTATTGGGATAGCTGGCAGAGTTTTGCCCAAGCATACAAGTCTGAGTCTTCACCAGGAATTTCACAACCCGAAGTTGGCAACCCGAGTAAAGCAATAGGATAGAAACCACCCAATGAAACACAAATCTGGTTTCCGATTAAACAAGAAAAAACGGTTTTTAAAATAAGACTTTGGTTACATTTTATGAAACATTTTCAGTCTGTGCTTGTTCTTAGACTGCAGATGTTGTTGTTATTATTATTACAATTGTTATTATTCTTAGGGAATCACAAAGCTCTAGGCAATGTACAGCAAGAAATACACACAAAATTGATAAAACCAGTAATTTAAAACAGTTGTAGCCAAGCAGTTTGGGGTAGTGGTTAAGTGTGCGGACTCTTATCTGGAAGAACTGGGTTTGATTCCCCACTTGCACCTGCTGGAATGGCCTTGGGTCAGCCAGAGCTCTCTTATCTGGGAGAACCGGGTTTGATTCCCCACTCCTCCACTTGCACCTGCTGGAATGGCCTTGGGTCAGCCAGAGCTCTCTTATCTGGGAGAACCGGGTTTGATTCCCCACTCCCCCACTTGCACCTGCTGGAATGGCCTTGGGTCAGCCAGAGCTCTCTTATCTGGGAGAACCGGGTTTGAGTCCCCACTCCTCCACTTGCACCTGCTGGAATGGCCTTGGGTCAGCCAGAGCTCTCTTATTTGGGAGAACCGGGTTTGATTCCCCCCTCCTCCGCTTGCAGCTGCTGGAATGGCCTTGGGTCAGCCATCGCTCTCTTATCTGGGAGAACCGGGTTTGATTCCCCACTCCTCCACTTGCAGCTGCTGGAATGGCCTTGGGTCAGTCAGCCATAGCTCTGACTGACCCAAGCATGGAGTTCCCAGCATGGAGTTGTCCTTAAAAGGGCAGCCGCTGCAAGAGCTCTCTCAGCCCCGCCTACCTCACAGGGTGGGGGAGGAAGGGAAAGGAGATTGTGAGCCACTCTGATTCAGAGAGAAGGGTGGGGTATAAATCTATGGTCTTCTTCTTCTTCTCCACTTCCAGCTGTTGGAATGACCTTGGGTCAGCCATTGCTCTCACAAGAGTTGTCCTTGAAAGGGCAGCTGCTGTCAGAGCTCTCTCAGCCCCACCCACCTCACAGGGTGTCTGCTGTGTGTGTGTGTGTGTGGGGGGAGGTAAAGGAGATTGTGAGCCGCTCTGAGACTCTGAGATTTAGAGAATAAGGTGGGATATAAATCCAGTATCTTCATCTTCTTCAACAGTTGCGGTTTCTTGGGTATCTAAGAAAGGCTCTTGGTGTCCTGCTTCTGAAGTCCACTCCAGGTCTAAGATGGCCTTGCCACCAAACCAGGGTTGGGAAATCCCTGGAGATTTACAGGGGGGTGGAATTTGGGGACAGTGGGCCTAGGGAAGGGAGGGGAGGGACTTCGGAAGAGTATAATGCAATAGAGCTGCCATTTTCTCCAGGGGAACTGGTCTCTGCTGCCTGGAGGTTAGTTGTAATCCCAAGAGATCTCCAGGCTCTACCTGGAGGTTGGCACCCCTAGGTGAGCAAACAAAGCAGGTGCTCTAATTCCCAACCCGAGAACTGCCAGCAGCATTGAGCGCTGAGCCTTTTTTTTTTTTTTTGACGGGCAAAGAAAGGCCTGCTCTCTTCTCGTCTCGCCGAGCTCCATTTCTTGCTGCTGCATATCGGACATCTTTGGATTACTGAGCACTCCACACCTGTTATATCTTGAGAGAGATTTTCGAAAACGGTTCTGCTCGCAACGAGGAGTTTTCTTCAGGCCGCCGGAGCGGTCTGAAGGGGCCGCTTGCTCGGAGGCGAGGCGAGAAGGCTTTCATGAAGCGGGCCCTCCTGCGTCTCCCTCACACCGCCTTGGTGTGAGGAGGATAGGAGGGAGATGGAGAAGGGGATGCGGCCATGATGGGGCCCAGTCAGCCTCTTTGGATCCTTCTGCCTTTCATGCTGGCTGAGGGAAGGCAGAAAACAACCGCAGAGAGCAGAAGTGTTTGGTCAATATTGATTAGTGTTGCCAAGTCCAATTCAAGAAATATCTGGGGACTTAGGGGGTGGGGCCAGGAGACTTTGGGGGTGGAGCCAGGAGACATTGGGGGCGGAGCCAGGAGCATGGGTATGACAAGCAGAATTGAACTCCAAGGGAGTTCTGGCCATCACATTTAAAGGGACTGCACATCTTTTAAAATGCCTTCCTTCCATAGAAAATAATGAAGGATAGGGGCACCTTCTTTTGGGGCTCGTAGAATTGGACCCCCTGGTCCAATACTTTTGAAACTTGGGGGGTATTTTGGGAAGAGGCACTAGATGCCTTACTGAAAATTTGGCACCTCTACCTCAAAAAACAGCCTCCCCAGAGCCCCCGATACCTGCGGATCAATTCCCCATCATTCCTTATGGGAATGGTTCATGGAGGTGCATAATGGCTGTGGGGGTGGGGCTTCCCCCCGCCGGCCAGCTGGCTGGGGGAGGGGGGAAGCCTGTAAAACCGGGGGATCCCCCGCTGGGACCTGGGGATTGGGAAGCCTAATATTGATTTCCCCGTCACTGAAGCATGGAAAGGAAGGACTCTGTTCTGGATGATGGACTGGTCTCCCTTCCCGCCCCCCTAGTCCTGAGAGGACAGTCAGTACCTGAAGCATCACACGATGGCCAGACCCTGGGCCCACATCAGTGGGGAAATGCAGGAACAGAGGGGTCTGGGAAAATCACTGGCGGGGGGCCCCAAGTGAGGAGACGTTGCCCCCCTGCCCTGCCTGAGCAGCCAGAGAGCTGACTCAAGATGGCAGCTCCCGGGTGGGGGGGGCACGGATATGGCTGCCAGCTGGGAAGAAGAAGAAGATATTGGATTTATATCCCGCCCTATACTTTGAATCTCAAAGTCTCAGAGCAGCTCAAAACTCCTTTATCTTCCTCCCCCACAACAGACACCCTGTGAGGTGGGTGGGGCTGAGAGAGCTCTGCCCTTTCAAGACAAACTCCTACAAAAGCTATGGCTGACCCAAGACCATTCCAGCAGGTGCAAGTGGAGGAATGGGGAATCAAACCTGGTTCTCCCAGATAAGAGTCCGCACACTTAACTACTACACCAAACTGGCTCTCCCTTTGCCTCCCCACTCCTGACAACAGACACCCTGTGAGGTGGGTGGGGCTGAGAGGGCTCTCACAGCTGCTGCCCTTTCAAGGACAACCTCTGCCAGAGCTATGGCTGACCCAAGGCCATTCCAGCAAGTGCAAGTAGAGGAGTGGGGAATCAAACCCGGTTCTCCCAGATAAGAGAGCTATGGCTGACCCAAGGCCATTCCAGCAGCTGCAAGTGGAGGAGTGGAGAAGCAAACCTGGTTCTCCCAGATAAGAGAGCTATGGCTGACCCAAGGCCATTCCAGCAGGTGCAAGTGGAGGAGTGGGGAATCAAACCCGATTCTCCCAGATAAGAGAGCTATGGCTGACCCAAGGCCATTCCAGCAGGTGCAAGTGGAGGAGTGGGGAATCAAACCTGGTTCTCTCAGATAAGAGAGCTATGGCTGACCCAAGGCCATGCCAGCAGCTACAAGTGGAGGAGTGGGGAAGCAAACCCGGTTCTCCCAGATAAGAGAGCTATGGCTGACCCAAGGCCATGCCAGCAGCTGCAAGTGGAGGAGTGGGGAATCAAACCCGGTTCTCCCAGATAAGAGAGCTATGGCTGACCCAAGGCCATGCCAGCAGCTGCAAGTGGAGGAGTGGGGAATCAAACCCTGTTCTCCCAGATAAGAGAGCTCTGGCTGACCCAAGGCCATTCCAGCAGGTGCAAGTGGAGGAGTGGGGAATCAAACCCGATTCTCCCAGATAAGAGAGCTCTGGCTGACCCAAGGCCATTCCAGCAGCTGCAAGTGGAGGAGGGGGGAATCAAATCCGGTTCTCCCAGATAAGAGAGCTCTGGCTGACTCAAGGCCATGCCATAGGGTTGCCAAGTCCAATCCCAGAAATATCTGGGGACTTTGGGGGTGGAGCCAGGAGACACTGGGGTGGACCTAGGGGGGAGGGGGGGAAACGGCGCCGGGGAGCGTGGTGAGCCGCCCCGTCTCGGAGCGGGCGACGCCGCTGTGCAGCTGCCGCCTCTTCTCCGCTCGCCGTGGCTGCTTCTCCGAGATGGGCTCAGGCTGAGCCCATCTCGGAGGAGAAGCTGCGGTGGGGCGGGGGGGGGGGGCGGCAGCGGCGCGGCGGCCTCGCCGGCTCCGCTCTGCCTCTGGGGTGGAATTGGAGGGGGGGTGGAGGCGGGCCGGGGGCGTGGCGAGCCGCGAGTCCGGGACCTAGAAGGGCCCGGATTCGCAGCTCGCCATGCTCCTGGCCTGCCTCCGGCCTCCCCTGGTTTTGCCTGCGCTGCTGCCACCTTTTGGCTACTCCTCCGAGATGGGCTCAGCCTGGGCCCATCTCAGAGGAGCAGCTGCGGTGGGTGGGGAGGGGGCGGCGGTGGCCTCGCCCACTCCGGGATGGGGCGGCTCGCCATGCTCCCCAGTGCCGTTTCCCCCCTCCCCCCGCATCCATTTTTTTGGGGAGCGGGGGAAGAGGGTGGAAATCCTGGGGTCCCCCACCAGGGCGGGAGGGTTGGGAAGCTTACTATGCCAGCAGCTGCATGTGGAGGAGTGGGGAAGCAAACCCAGTTCTCCCAGATAAGAGTCCGTACACTTAACCACTACACCAAACTAGCTCTCTGGGTAGGGAAATCCCTGGAGATTTTTTTTGGGTGTGTGTGGTGCCTGAGGAGGGTGGGGTTGGGGGTGGGAAGGGACCTCAGCAGGATACCATGATGTAAACTCCACCCTCCCAAGCAGCCATTTTCTCCTGGTGAACCAGTCTGTATTTGGAGATCTGCTGTAATTCTGCGAAACCTCCAGGTCCCACCTGGAGGCTGGCAAGCCCGAGCAGTGGCTCAGTGGTGGAACATCTACTTTGGGAACTCCAAGCAAGTCCTGGAGTCCCCGGCAGAGGAGGTGGAGCTCAGTTTGACAGACACCGTGTGTTCCGCTCCATCCTCCAGTCCGAAGAGAGGCCAAAGGCACCAGGGAGCTCAAAGGCAGAGGGGCGGGGCACCAGAAAGGTTCGCGGGTGGAGCTCTCACTGGAACACTCGCGTCCCTTCTGGTGAAATCCAAAGTGATGCTCTAGCGCTAGGGTTGCCAATCCCCAGGTGGGGGCAGGGGATTCCCCCACTTCAGGGTCATCAGAAAGCAGAGGGGGGAGGGGAGGGAAATGTCTTCTGGGTACTCATGATTCCCAATGGAGACTTATTCCCATAGAAAATAATGGAGAATTTATCCACGGGTATCTGGGGCTCTGGGGCCCCTGTTTTTTGAGATAGAGGCACCAATTTTTCAGTATAGTATCCAGTGGCTCTCCCCAAAATACTCCCTAAGTTTCAAAAAGATTGGACTAGGGGGTCCAATTCTATGAGCCCCCAAAGAAATCCTTCATTATTTCCTATGGAAGGAAGGCATTGAAAAGATGTGTAGTCCCTTGAAATGTGATGGTCAAAACTCCCTTTGTAGTTCAATTATGCTTGTCACACCCTTGCTCCTGGCTCCACTCCAATGTCTCCTGGCTCCACCCCCAAAGTCTCCTTTCTTGATATTTCTTGAATTGGACTTGGCAACCCTATCTAGCGCAGGGCTGGCCAAACGTGCTCAACCGGATGTGGGACAGGAGAACCATGTGTTTTTTGAAGCAAAATAAACAAAGGTGTACAACTCAATACATATTCCAGTTGTAAAACGTCTCAAGTGTCTTAATTCTCCAAGAAAATTGATTCTTGGAAGAGTCAGAGTGAAGCGTTGTCTGAGAGCGGAAGAAAACTGTAAGGACTTGTACAAGCTGCGGCTTAGACAAAGCTTGCAGCGAAACAGGGAAGCACTGGCCGTTTTCCCACTCACGTTTTACTGGCGCCACGACCATCCTGACGCCGGCGAATCTGCCTGGATTTCGCAACAGAAGCGCCGGCGCTCCCAGAAGCGCCGGCGCTTTCCGTCGCTAAGCCAGCGCAAACGTTTTCCTGCATCTTTGCGATTTCCGTTTGCGCTGGCTTAGCGACGGAAGTAGCCGGCGCTTCTGGGAGCGCCGGAGCTTCTGATGCGAAATCCAGGCAGATTCGCCGGCGTCAGGATGGTCGTGGCGCCAGTAAAACGTGAGTGGGAAAACGGCCACTGTGCATTATTGTGGGTGCTGTTGTGTTGAAGGGTTTCACTTACTGTCATCCCTTATGAACTTATGATGCATATTATGGATTGAATTTCCACTCTTCTTCGTTGACGCAAGTCACAATTATTGAATGAACATATGAAGCTGCCTTATACTGAATCAGACCCTGGGTCCATCAAAGTCAGTCTTGTCTTCTCAGACTGGAAGCGACTCTCCAGGGTCTCAAGCTGAGGTTTTTCACGCCTATTTGCCTGGACCCTTTTTTGGAGATGCCAGGGATTGAACCTGGGACCTTCTGCTTCCCAAGCAGATGCTCTACCACTGAGCCACTGTCCCTCCCCTGACTCTGGCAGCAGCTCTCCAGGGTCTCAAGCTGAGGCTTTTCACGTCTATTTGCCTGGACCCTTTTTTGGAGATGCCAGGGATTGAACCTGGGACCTTCTGCTTCCCAAGGAGATGCTCTACCACTGAGCCACCGTCCCTCCCTTGCTCCTGGCTCCACTGAATTGAGATACTTGAGACTTTTTACAACTGGAATATTTGTTGAATTGTACAGCTTTAATGCTTATTTTCCTTCAGGAGTCTGTTGCACACAGGGCTTTTTGCTTCTTCTCCAACCTCCAGGAAGCAGCTGACCGAGCTCAGCTCCCCTGGAGAATATGGCTGCTTTGCAGGGGGAACTCTATGTAGGGCCGCCAAGTCCAATTCAAGAAATATCTGGGGACTTTGGGGGTGGAGCCAGGAGACGTTGGGGGTGGAGCCGGGAGATGTTGGAGGTGGAGCCAGGACTAAGGGTGTGACAAGCATAATTGAACTCCAAAGGGAGTTCTGGCCATCCCATTTAAAGAGGCCACACACCTTTTAAATGCCTTCCATCTGTAAGAAATAATGGATAGGGGCACCTTATTTTTGGGCTCATAGATGTGGACCCCCTGGTCCAATCTTTTTGAAACTTGGAGGGTATTTTGGGGAGAGGCACTGGATACTATACTGAAAATTTGGTGCCCCTACCTAAACAAAACAGCTCCCCAGAGCTCCAGATACCCGCGGATCAATTCTCCATGATTATTTATGGGAATAAGTCTCCGTAGGGAATAACAGAGTTCCCAGCAGACATTTCCCTTCCCCCCTTCCACTTTCTGATCACCCTAAAGCGGGGGAAGGGCCTCCAAACCGGGGGATCCCCTGCCCCCACCTGGGGATTGGCAACCCTCACTCTATGGCATCATACCTTGCAGAAGCCCCTCCCCTTACTGAACCCCGCCCTCCTCCAGGTATCTCTCAGCCCAACTCTGGCAACCCGACTTGCTATAGACACAGGATTTGTTCTCCTAAGAGGATTGGACCCAGGGTAGGTCACCAGGAATCTCATATCCAGAGAGAGAACCGACGGCCTTTCAAGATCAGTGTGTGTCCCTAGGGTTGCCAATCCCCAGCTGGGGGCAGGGGATCCTCCAGTTTGGAGCCCCCCCCTGCTTTAGGGTCGTCAGAAAGCAGGGGGAGGGGAATGTCTGCTGGAAACTCTATTATTCCCTATGAAGATTTATTCCCATAGAAAATCATGGAGAATTGATCCACGGGTATCTGGGGCTCTGGGGGGGGGGCTGTTTTTTGAGGCAGAGGCACAAAATTTTCAGTATAGCATCTAGTGCCTCTCCCCAAGCTATCCCCCACGTTTCAAAACGATTGGACCATGGGGTCCAATTCTATGAGCCCCAAAAGAAGGTTCCCCTATCCATTATTTCCTATGGAAGGAAGGCATTGAAAAGGTGTGCCGTCCCTTTAAATGTGATTGAACAGAACTCCCTTTGGAGTTCAATTATGCTTGTCAAAGCCTTGATCTTGGCTCCACCTCCAAAGTCTCCTGGCTCCACCCCCAAAGTCCCCAGATATTTCTTAAATTGGACTTGGCAACCCTACGTGTCCCAGACCCATCCAGTGTCCAAGCAGAGGGAATGAATATAAGAACATAAGAGAAGCCATGTTGGATCAGGCCAACGGCCCATCAAGTCCAACACTCTGTGTCACACAGTGGCAAAAAATTTTATATACACACATACACTGTGGCTAATAGCCACTGATGGACCTGTGCTCCATATTTTTATCTAAACCCTTCTTGAAGGTGGCTATGCAGTAGGGTTGCCAATCCCCAGGTAGGCGCAGGGGATCCCCTGGTTTGGAGGCCCTCCCCCCGCTTCAGGGTCATCAGAAACCGGGGGGAGGGAAAGGAAATGTCTGCTGGGAACTCTATTCTTCCCTATGGAGATTTATTCCCATAGAAAATCATGGAGAATTGATCCGCGAGTATCTGGGCTCTGAAAGGGCTGTTTTTTGGGGTACAGGCCCCAAATTTTCAGTATAGCATCTAGTGCCTCTCCCCAAAATACCCCCCAAGTTTCAAAAATATTGGACCAGGGGGTCCAATTCTATGAGCCCCCAAAGAAGGTGCCCCTATCCTACATTATTTCCTATGGAAGAAAGGCATTTTAAAAGGTGTGCTGTCCCTTTAAATGTGATGGCCAGAACTCCTTTGGAGTCCATTTATGCTTGTCACACCCTTGCTCCTGGCTCCGCCACTAATGTCTCCTGGCTCCACCCCCAAAGTCCCCAGATATTTCTTGAATTGGACTTGGCAACCCTACTGTGCAGAGAGCTAGGAAGAGCGGTCTGGCAAGGCTTCAGATTTCGAGTTCTCTTCAGCAGGAAGGGCCGTGCTAGGTAGCCAGCGGGTGCTTCCCACGTTCTACCCAGCAGATGGCGACCTCCTAAAAGGAGAGCCGGGTGCCTCGCGTCTGCTCAGGGAATGAAGCCGTGCCCTTCTTTTGTGTGGGAGAGCATGTGTGTGTGTGTGTCTGCAATGAGACTCTCGCAGCATGCAAAGGAGGCCTTTGAACATTTTTGGCGGCGGTTGCTTAGGAGCCAAAAACCGGTTCCCTTGACAGGGTCTGAGGGCGGGGGACGGCCTGTGAAAAACAACCGGGTCACCAGCCAACTGGCCCTTGCGTCCTTTGAATAGGCTCAGAATTCGTAGTGACAGGAAGTGGCTCAAGAGGGCAGGACCGGATCGACATTTAAAAATGATGCCCCCTTATGGACTATTTTATCTTAAGGGCCCATAGAACACAGTGGACTCCATACCCAATGTGGCGCCCCCCTCTGTCGGTGGCCGGGGCAGGCACCCCCCTCTGCCCACCCCTAGATCCGGCCCTGCAAGGGGGTCACGTGGCGGGGTCAAGACTTTGAGAATCCTGTGCATAATGACTGGCAGCAGGCCCGGCCTATGAGAGCCTCACCCAGCTCCTCAGACCAGGAAAATCTCATCTGGGCTTTTCCAATGGGGCTGCAGAAGCAATGCTGATTTGGAAGGTGGAGGGTTTGGAGGACTTTCAGCGGTGTCAAAAAGACCTTTGCTGGCTCAGTGAAGAGGCGAGGGGTTCTAGTGGACCCAGAACGGTTGCTGCAGAGGAATGCTAATGCGTCCTTTCAGCTTTGCTGACCTCTGAAGATGGCTCCCCTACCTTGACTTGGCTTCTCTGATCACCTGGATGTGTGCCAGCCAGGGTTTTATTTTTGTAGCAGGAACTCCTTTGCATATTAGGCCATGCCCCCTGATGTAGCCAATCCTCCAAGAGTTTACAAGGCTCTTCGTAGAGGGCCTACTGTAAGCTCCAGGAGGATTGGCTGCATCAGAGGGGTGTGGCCTAATATGCAAAGGAGCTCTCCTAGAATTCCACCCCTGCATATTAGGCCACACATCCCTGATGCAGCCAATTTTCCAAGAGTTTACAAGGCTCTTCGTAGAGGGCCTACTGTAAGCTCCAGGAGGATTGGCTACATCAGGGGTGTGTGGCCTAATATGCAAATGAGTTCCTGCTACAAAAAAAGCGCCCTGATTTGTGCTGTGATTTCCTCCAGGGTAGAGGAAAACAGAGGGGAAGGGAAATGTCTTCTGGGCACTCCGTTATTCCCTACGAAGATTGATTCCTGTAGGGCAGGGTTTCCCAAAATTGATCTATGGGTATCTGGGGCTTGGGGGGGGGGGTGTTTTTTGAGGTAGAGGGACCAAAATTTCAACACAGCATCTAGAATCATATAGAATCCTAGAGTTGGAAGGGACCTCCAGAGTCATCTAGTCCAACCCCTGCACAATGCAGGAAACTCACAAACACCTCCCCCTAAATTCACAGGATCTTCATCGCTGTCAGATGGCCATCTAGCCTCTGCTTAAAAATCTCCAAGGAAGGGGAGCCCACCACCTCCCAAGGAGGAAGCCTGTTCCACTGAGGAACCGCTCTAACAGTCATAGAATCATAGAATTGGAAGGGACCTCCAGGGTCATATAGTCCCACCCCCTGCACAATGCAGGAAACTCACAAACACCTCCCCCTCCATTCACAGGATCTTCATTGCTGTCAGATGGCCATCTAGCCTCTGCTTAAAAATCTCCAAGGAAGGGGAGCCCACCACCTCCCAAGGAGGAAGCCTGTTCCACTGAGGAACCGCTCTAACAGTCAGGAAGTTCTTCCTAATGTTGAGCCAGAAACACTTCTGATTTAATTTCAACCCATTGGTTCTGGTCCTACCTTCTGGGGCCACAGAAAACAATTCCATCCTATCCTCTAGATGACAGCCCTTCAAGGACTTGAAGATGGTGATCAGGAATTCATTTGCATATTAGGCCACACTGCCAGACATCACCATTGTTTCACACAGGGTTTTTTTTGTGAAAAAGCCAAGCAGGGACTCATTTGCATATTAGGCCACACCCCAGAACACCACCATTGTGTGCCACAGGGTTTTTGCGAAAAAATTCAAGCAGGAACTCATTTGCATATTAGGCCACACCTCAGACATCACCATGGTTTCAGGCAGAGTTTTTGGGTGGAAAAATCCAGCAGGAACTCATTTGCATATTAGGCCACACCCCCTGATGCCAAGCCCGTCAGAACTTCGTCCCAGCTTTAAAAAAGCCGTACACAAGGCCTTGGCCATAAATAAATTTCTTCCCTGGTTGTGCAAATTACTGAAATTGTGCTCCTTCCCCCTTCCCACCATTTATCTTTGAGTGGGTGTTTTTGTCTAACAAAAAAATCCCCAGGGAAAAGTTGATTTTTTTAAAAAAATAAGACGTCCTCCATCAGCCTGCATTTACTTTGTGAGACAGCCAACTGTTTAATGTACAATTTAGTAAGTTATTGTAGGTCATAAAATTATTTTTGATAGCCACTTTGAGAAGGAGAATATGTATATATTCTCTATGTGCATAAATAAAGTGTGAATGAACCCGGATGAATGGACTGCAGACTAAGCTGAGTCTGGCCTAGGAGAATTTTGTAAGAGCCTTACTGGATTAGACCTAGGGTTGCCAAGTCTAATTCAAGAAATATCTGGGGACTTTGGGGGTGGAGCCAGGAGACATTGGGGGCGGAGCCAGGAACAAGGGTGTGACAAGCATAATTGAACTCCAAGGGAGTTCTGGCCATCTCATTTAAAGGGACCTTTTTAAATGTCTTCCTTCTACAGGAAATAATGAAGGATAGGGGGGACCTTCTTTTGGGGCTCATAGAATTGGACCCCGTGGTCCAATCGTTTTGAAACTTGGGGGGTACTTTGGGGAGAGGCACTAGATACTATACTGAAAATTTGGTAACTCTACCTCAAAAAACAGCTCCCCCAGAGCCCCCGAAACCCCCGGATCAATTCCCCATTATACCCTGAGAATCGATCTCCACTAGGCTTCCCAACCCCCCCGCTTTGGCGGGAGACTTCTGGGTTCGTAGCTTCATCCCCCGGTCTCCAGAAATCAGGAAGCGGGAGGGTGGGGGGGGGGAGAACATACCTGTAGGGTTCATGTTGGTGTAGCAGTTTGTAAAATGTCTGCCCCTTTAAGGCTGGGCAGGAAGGAGGAAACAGGAAGGGCTTCGGAGAACGGCCCCTCCCTTTCTTTGCTTTCGTTTTCACAGCAGGCAGAGGGAAGAAGACCAAGTAAGTATTTGTGTGTGTGAGAGAGGGAGGGGGAAGGGACTGCCCCCTGACTTCCTGGCGAGGCCCCCGACCCACAGCCCTCCCTTCCTGCTATCTCTGCTGCCGGCTGGGAAGCAGGTGGGCAGATTGTGAGAGGTTGGTGGGGGGCAGAGATGGCCCTTTGGAAAGTAAGGAAGCCCCACCTGTGCCCTGCTGCTCCCAAAGACAGCCTGCGAAAGACAGAGGATACCCGATAGAGAGATGTCAGAAACACAGAAATGCGAGTAGCACACGCACACAATACATATTCAATAGCTCGTTATATTCAGTTGCTAATATGATAAACACAGTATGCACAAAAAATATATTCACGAAGTCTCCGTCCACAAGTGTCCACTGCATTCTAAAGTCTACTTGAAATGCAATCTTCAATTCCTCGTGTGAAGTAGTGGAGAAAAGATGGAGACCGGTTTCGGCTCACACCTTTCACAATCGTCGTTCACAACGCAAATCACTGCGTACACCTTAAGAACATTAGGGAAGCTGTGTTGGATCAGGCCAATGGCCCATCCAGTCCAACACTCTGTGTCACATAAGAACATAAGAGAAGCCCTGTTGGATCAGGCCAAAGGTCCATCCAGTCCAACACTCTTTGTCACAGAAGAACATAAGAGAAGCCTTGTTGGATCAGGGCAGTGGCCCCTCCAGTCCAACACTCTGTGTCACAGAAGAACATAAGAGAAGCCCTGTTGGATCAGGCCAGTGGCCCATCCAGTCCATCACTCTGGGTCACATAAGAACATAAGAGAAGCTCTGTTGGATCAGGCCAATGGCCCATCCAGTCCAACACTCTGTGTCACATAAGAACATAAGAGAAGCCATGTTGGATCAGGCCAATGGTCCATCCAGTCCAACACTCTTTGTCACAGAAGAACATAAGAGAAGCCATGTTGGATCAGGCCAATGGTCCATCCAGTCCAACACTCTTTGTCACAGAAGAACATAAGAGAAGCCATGTTGGATCAGGCCAATGGTCCATCCAGTCCAACACTCTTTGTCACAGAAGAACATAAGAGAAGCCTTGTTGGATCAGGGCAGTGACCCCTCCAGTCCAACACTCTTTGTCACAGAAGAACATAAGAGAAGCCTTGTTGGATCAGGGCAGTGGCCCATCCAGTCCAACACTCTGTGTCACACAGGGGCCAATATATGTATGTGTACACACACACACACACATATATACTGTAGCTAATAGTCCTGATGGACCTCTGCGCCATATTTTTATCCAATCCCATAAGAACATAAGAGAAGCCATGTTGGATCAGGCCAACGGCCCATCCAGTCCAACACTCTGTGTCACACAGTGGCAAAAAAAATTATATACACACACACACACACACACATATACACACTGTGGCTAATAGCCATATTTTTGTCTAACCACCCATCTTGAAGCTGCCTATGCTTGTAGCTGCCACCACCTCCTGTGGCAGTAAATTCAATGCGTTAATCACCCTTTGGGTGAAGGACTTCCTTTTATCTGTTTTAACCTGACTGCTCAGCAATTTCATTCAATTCCCACGAGTTCTTGTATTGTGAGAAAGGGAGAAAATATACAAATGATCATTTGCTCATTGGGACCCAGTTCTACTTCACGAACGGGCAATGCCTCGCCCAAATTCCACAGCTGGTTCCGTCCCATCTTTTCTTCTCCGCTCCTTCACGCAAGGAATTGAAGATTGCATTTCAAGTCAACTTTGGAATACCGTTGACATTTGTGGAATGGGACTTTGTGAATATATTTTTGTGTATACTGTGTTTATGATATGAGCGACTGAATATAATGAGCAATTTAATATTTATTGTAGGTGTGTGCTACTCGAATTTCTGTCCAAAGACAGCCTGGCAAAGGTCAGACGGATAGAGCATGAGTACACAGCTCCCCGGCAAGACATATATGGACATATGGACATATGAAGCTGCCTTATACTGAATCAGACCCTTGGTCCATCAAAGTCAGTCTTGTCTACTCAAACTGGCAGCGGCTCTCCAGGGTCTCAAGCTGAGGTTTTTCACGCCTATTTGCCTGGATCGTTTTTAGTTGGAGATGCTGGGGATTGAACCTGGGACCTTCTGCTTACCAAGCAGATGCTCAACCACTAAGCCACCGTCCCTCCCCGAGGGATATATGAACCTGGGACTTTCTGCTTCCCAAGCAGATGCTCTACCACTGAGCCACTGTCCCTCCCCTGCTCTCCAGGGTCTCAAGCTGAGGTTTTTCACACCTATTTGCCTGGACCCTTTTTGGAGATGCCGGGGATTGAACCTGGGACCTTCTGCTTACCAAGCAGATGCTCTACCACTGAGCCGCCATCCCTCCCCAATAAAATTAATGAAAGTGCCCCCCTCAGAAATTTAAATGCCCCCCAACATTTGAAATCCTGGCTACCGGCCAGTTTCAGTCCCTTTGGTGAGTGGCTACTGCTGGACCTTTCCTCCATTAATCCCTCCAGCCCCCCTATAAGGCCATGCCGACAGGTGGCAAAATCTGAAATGAAACCTTCCCGTGCCCTTTTTTCTCCCACCTCGATCACTTCTATCCTTTTTGGGTTTTGCTTTGCCGTCAAGTCACAGCTGGCTTCGAGAGACCCTGCAGTGTTTTCAGGAGATGCTCAAAGGCGGTCTGTCGTCCCCTGCCGCTGCATAGCAACCCTGTGGAGCACATTTATTTTTTTAATTTATTTAATGTATTTCTTTTATTCGATTTTTAGCCCGCCTTTCCTGTCGACCAGGCTCAGGGCAGGTGACATCATAAAAACAATCCACATTAAAAAAAAATAAACAAAATGAAATATATAAAATCTAAAATCACAGGTGAACAATAGGGACTAAAAGGGCGGTCTCTGCCTCACAGACACGGCCTATTGTCCACGTCCAGCAGGTCTTAGAGCACTGGGATGGAATGAAGGGGGGAGGCCGGTCACAAGTGACGTCCGCTGCCTCAGCTGGAAGCGGGGCAAAAGAGCTCTGTTTTACAGGCCCTACGGAATTAGAGCAGATCCTGCAGGGCCCGGATCACCAGGGGGAGCTCATTCCACCAGGTTGAGGCCAGATGGACGTCTAGGGTTGCCAAGTCCAATTCAAAAAATATATGGGGACTTTGGGGGTGGAGCCAGGAGACTTTGGGGGTGGAGCCAAGATCAAGGCTGTGACAAGCATCATTGAACTCCAAAGGGAGTTCTAGCCACCACATTTAAAGGGATGGCACACCTTTTCAATGCCTTCCTTCCATAGGAAATAATGAAGGACAGGGGCACCTTCTTTTGGGGCTTATAGAATTGGACCCCCTGGTCCAATCTTTTTGAAACCTGGGGGCTATTTTGGGGAGAGGCACTAGATGCTATACTTCTATATATGCTTCTACCCCCCAAAACAGCCCCCCCAGAGCCCCAGATACCCGCGGATCAATTCTCCATGATTTTCTATGGGAATAAGACTCCATAGGGAATAACAGAGTTCCCAGCAGACATTTCCCTCCCCTCCCCCCGCTTTCTGACGACCCTGAAGCAGGGGGAGGGCCTCCAAACCGGGGGATCCCCTGCCCCCACCTGGGGATTGGCAATCCTATGGACGTCTCTGGGGCTGAGTAACACTAGAAGTTGTTGGGCTGCTGATCGTAAAGACCTCTGGGGCTCATACAGGGAGAGGCGGTCCTGAGGGTATGCTAGCTCTTGGCCGTATAAGATTACATTATTATTAATATTATTATGCCCATTCCCCCGTTTGGGGGCTCAGAGCAGAGTACATCAAAATAGATATAACAGTAATAATTGGCTGTAAAATTATTGACTGGAAAATAGAAATTACAGTAACCTAGCCTGGGCGTCATCAGGCAGGGCTTGGTTTGTAGCAGGAACTCCTTTGCATATTAGGCCACACCCCCTGATGTAGCCAATCCTCCTGGAGCTTCCAGTAGGCCCTGTATGACGAGCCCTGCAAGCTCTTGTAGCAGGAACTCCTTTGCATATTAGGCCACACCCCCTGATGTAGCCAATCCTCCTGGAGCTTCCAGTAGGCCCTGTATGACGAGCCCTGCGAGCTCTTGTAGCAGGAACTCCTTTGCATATTAGGCCACACCTAGGGTTCCCAATCCCCCCGCTTTAGCGGGAGACTTCTGGGTTCCCAGCTTAATCTCCCGGTCTTCAAAAATTGAGAAGCGGGGTGGGGGGGTGGGGGGGTGGAGGGGGGGAGAACATACCTATAGAGCTCCTGAGCAGTTTGTAAAATCCCTGTCCCTTTAAGGCTGGGCAGGAAGGAGGAAACAGGAAGGGCTTCGGAGAACGGCCCCTCCCTTCTTTGCTTTCGTTTTCTCAGCAGGCACAGTTCTCCGGAAGAAGACCAAGTAAGTATTTGTGTGTGTGTGAGAGAGGGAGGGGGATTCCCTGGTATGGAGGCCCTCCCTCCCTTTAGAAAGTGTGTGGGGGGGAGGGAAATGTCTACTGGGCACTCTATTATTCCCTATGGAGAATGATTCCCATAGGGAATAATAGGGAATTGATCCGTGGGTATTGGGGGCCCTGGGGGGGCTATTTTTTGAGGTAGAGGCACCAGATTTTTAGTATAGCATCTAGTGCCTCTCCCCAAAATACCCCCCAAGTTTCAAAACGATTGGACCAGAGGGTCCAATTCTATGAGCCCCAAAAGATGGTGCCCCTATCCTTAATTATTTCCTATGGAAGAAAGGCATTTGAAAAGGTGTGCTGCCCCTTTAAATGTGATGGCCAGAACTCCCTTGGAGTTCAATTATGCTTGTCACACCCTTGTTCCTGGCTCCACCCCCAGTGTCTCCTGGCTCCACCCCCAAAGTCTCCTGGCTCCGCCCCCAAAGTCCCCAGATTTTTCTTTAATTGGACTTGGCAACCCTAGCCACACCCCCTGATGTAGCCAAACCTCCTGGAGCTTCCAGTAGGCCCTGTATGACGAGCCCTGCGAGCTTTTGTAGCAGGAACTCCTTTGCATATTAGGCCACACCCCCTGATGTAGCCAAACCTCCTGGAGCTTCCAGTAGGCCCTCTATGAAGAGCCTTGCAAGCTCTTTTAGGATTGGCTACATCAGGGGAGGGGCAGGTGTAGCCTAATAAGCAAAGGAGTTCCTGCTCCCAAAAAAGGAGGACCGGGGCTACAAACCAAGAGGCAAGGCCTCCTCTGGGAGCGTGATGAGCCCCTGCTCCCGGGCACCGATGCCCTCCGCACTGCGCAGCCCTGAGGTGGGAACGCCCTGGCAGCACCACGGAATCAACCAACCCCTTTTAGGTGCACAAGACCATTCCTGGCAGGAAGCCCAGCTGGTGGGGGCGGCACAATGGAAAGGAGCAGGTGAATCGTTCTCCAAAAGATGCCGGCAATAATTTGTAAGAGGAGTAATTTTAGGGGTCGGGCTGGAAGGATTCAGGACAAGCTGTGAGCAATTTCAGCCGAGCCATAAATATGGCGAAGCAGCAGGAGTCAAAACAATCCCGTTCTCCTTGGCTGATCTTTCTTGAGGAGCTCTCACAAGCAGGGTTGCCAGCCTCCAGGTGGGCCCTGGAGGTCTCCTGGAATCGCAACCGTTCCCCAGCCTCTGTTCCCCAGGAGAAAATGACTGATAGGCGGGGGTCGTTGTGTAGAAAAATAGGTGGTGGAGCTCATTAGCATAACTCCACCAGCCAAAGGCAACCCAAAACAAGAAAGGAGAGCCCCGGGTGAGCGAGGCCTGCTTGGGCTGGCTAGAGATCCAGCCAGCCCAAGCAGAGTTCACTCACCTGTAGCCTCTCCTTGGCTACCCTCCCCCCCCCCAGTCAAAACGCCAGCAAGCTACCTGCCACCCAAAATCACATAAGAAGTGAAGAAAGGGTGGCTTAGGGCTTCTTCAGGGGTTAATGAGGGCTGCTGGGAGGGTGGCAAAGCTCCTGGTAGTTGGAGCCTTGAGAGCTCTCCCAGAAGCTGCCCTTTCAAGGACAACCCCTGCGAGAACTAACCCAAGGACATTCCAGCAGCTGCAAGGGGAGGAGTGCGGAATCGAACTCGGTTCTCTCAGATAAGAGTCCGCCCACTTAACCACTACACCACACTGATGTATGTATGTGTGTGTGTGTGTATGTGTGTGCCTTATAGTGACCCTATTGTGTGTATATGTGTGTGCGTGTCTTATGGTGAACCTATGAATCTATGACTCCAAGGTGATGGGAAAGTCTTTTCCTGCTTGAGACTTTGGAGAGCCGCTGTTAGTCTGAGCAGACTAGAGTGACTTCGATGGACCAAGGGGATCTAATGCAGTAGAAGGCTGCAGGATCTCATTTGCATATTAGGCCACACACCCCTGATGTCACCATTGTTTTGCACAGGACTTTTTTGTCGAAAAAGCCCAGCAGGGATTTATTAGAGTATTAGGCCACACCCCCTGAGGTCACCATTGTTTTGCACAGGACTTTTTTGTCGAAAAAGCCCAGCAGGGAATTATTAGCATATTAGGCCACACCCCCTGATGTCACCATTATTTTGCACAGGACTTTTTTGTCGAAAAAGCCCAGCAGGGATTTATTAGAGTATTCGTGGGCATTCGATGAAATTGCTGAGCAGACAGGTTAAAACGGATAAAAGGAAGTACTTCTTCACCCAAAGGGTGATTAACATGTGGAATTCACTGCCACAGGAGGTGGTGGCGTCCACAAGCATAGCCACCTTCAAGAAGGGGTTAGATAAAAATATGGAGCAGAGGTCCATCAGTGGCTATTAGCCACTGTGTGTGTGTGTGTGTGTGTGTATATATATATATATATATATATATATTTGGCCGCTGTGTGACACAGAATGTTGGACTGGATGGGCCATTGCCCTGATCTAACATGGCTTCTCTTATGCTTATGCTCTTATGAGTATTAGGCCACACCCCCTGAGGTCACCATTGTTTTGCACAGGACTTTTTTGTCGAAAAAGCCCAGCAGGGACTTATTAGCATATTAGGCCAAAACCCCTGATGTCACCATTGTTTTGCACAGGACTTTTTTGTTGAAAAAGCCCAGCAGGGAATTATTAGCATATTAGGCCACACCCCCTGAGGTCACCATTGTTTTGCACAGGGCGTTTTTTGGGTAGAAAAAGCCCAGCCGGGATCGTTTGCATTTTAGGCCACACCCAGGGGGTGGAATTCTAGCAGGAGCTCCTTTGCCTATTTGGCCACACCCCCTGATGTAGCCAGTCCGCAAGGAGGCTGGTGTGGCGGCAATCCCAGGCTGTACCCCTTCCCACTCTGCCCAAGAGTCTCCCTCATGAGTAGGAGGAAGGCACCGCTGCGAGCACAGCAACAGAGCGATGGGAGGATAGAACTCTTTGTTACGAGGCCCGGCGGGAGTCCGGCAAAAATCGCGGTCTTTGTTGGCAGCTACCGAAGATACAGCCGCGGTGCCTTTGAGTGATCCCCCTGCAAGAACAGCGCTGATAAGCTGTTATGAATACTTTAATATTTACGCAGACGAGTCTATTAAACGGGATGATTATGTGACGGGGCTCGCTTTCCGCTTGCGAGACGGAGGGATGCACCCCTGTAAAAAAGTGAACTCTCATTTTCCAATGTAATATTGTCATTAAATTACTGTAAAATTAAAATGGGGCTCCCTCCGGAACGGGAAGCGATTATATGTCAGAACGGAGCGATTGCAATGAAGAAAGGCCACATCTGTTTAGCTAATATCGTCATGTTGTGAAAACTGAGACGTCGCTTCATAACTCAGCCGGCTTTTTTTATTTCTCGGCCGTCACGCCTGCCGCGGTGGTGGATGCGTGCGCTTGTGAAGGGCGATGTCACCCACTCATCCCGGAGAGAATGAAACAATTATTTGAAGAGCAAGATGTTGGTAGACACTTAGTCAAGCAGAGAAATGTGCAGGCTGTGCATCTGGAAATTTCTTTCTTACACTCTTCATGTACGACCGCATGTTCTTCCCAGGACTCTGGCTTGGCCCACTGACCCTTTCAAGCACCTGCCCATCTATTCACATGTCTTCACGTAACAGTCATCCAGGGGAGTCATGAAAAGCAGCCCCTTGGCAGCGATAGATCTGGCAAGCGGTGGCGGTAAGGATGCCCGACTAAGATCTGGCCTGGGAGAACTTGGGTTAGCCCAGCGAGGCTGCTGAGAGAGAGAGAGGTCCTGTGTCAGGGAAGCTGAGATCCCCATGTAACAGAGCAGGTTACGTGGGAAAGGGCCGAGAAGGCTGGGCTGGTGAGAGAAGAAGAAAGAGAAAAAGAAAGAAAGAGGAAGAAGAGGAGGAAGAAAAAGAGGAGGAAGAGGAAGAAGAAGAAGAGGAGGAAGAAGAAGAGGAAGCGGAAGAAGAGGAAGAAGAAGAGGAAGAGGTGGAGGAGGAAGAAGAAGAAGGGGGAGGAAGAAGGAGGAGGAAATTGCATTTATACCCACCCTTTGCTAACCAATGGCGTCTCAAAGCAGCTTACAAATCTCCTTTCCCTTCCGCTCCTCACCACAGACACCCTGGGAAGCAGGTTGGGCTGAGAGAGCTCTCCCAGAACTGCCCTTGAGCAGGACAGCCTTGAGAGAACTTGTGGCTGATGCAAGGCCACACCAACAGCTGCAAGCGGAGGAGTGGGGAATCAAACCCGGTTCTCCCAGATAAGAGCCCGCGCACTTAACCACGACACCAGCTGAGAGGCAAAGGAGTGGGTGTGTGGGAGGGACTGGATCAATGTTCCCTCTAAGCTGAGATAGCGTGAGCTAGCTCACAGTTTTTTAGACTCCAGCTCACACATTTTTGCCTTAGCGCAGGAAAAATGGCCCCAGAGCAAACTAATTGATGCAGGAGCTCACCACTTTAAGGCCAGGAGCTCACAAAGAATAATTTTTGCTCACAAGACTCCACAGCTCAGAGGGAGTATTGGACTGGATGGACTTTGTACCTGGCTAAGGGATTGGCCATTTATGGATCTGGGAGAGCTGCCCCCCTTGGAGGAGGAGGTGCAAAGGACAGAGGTAGGGCTGCCAAGCCCCCGGTCTGTGCGGGGTTCTCTCGCCATGGAGGTTCCCCCAAACCTCCCCTGATATCGCTGGAGCAATGACGTTACCCGTGCCAGTCGCTCTAGGCATTTCTGGGAAAACTCTATGGTTTTCCCAGACGCTCTAACCATTTGGGAGGGAAAACTTTACGGTACCATAAAGTTTTCTTCTCCCAACTTGCTAGGGTATCCGGGAATACCATAGAGTTTTCCTGGAAACGCCTAGAGTGGCTGGTGCGTGACATCACCGGCGTGATGATGTCACTTGTGGAGGCTGCGGGGGACTTGGGAACCCTTTAGAGGAAGGCAGTGGAGCATCCCAGGTGGGGCAGAGGGTGTGGCCTGCCCTGGTGCAGGAAATAACCCACCAGAAGAGGATGCATCTCCAGCTTGGGTGAGGGCAGGGAATGGGAAGGCAGGAATGGCTGAGAGGGAGGGGCTGCAGGTGGGGCCTCTGGCTCTTCCAGACTGCTGGGCAGAGGGAGGTACACATGCAGCGAGGGAGCACTGAGGGGCTGCAGTGGTTCCTCACACCACCCGGACAAGCTCAGCGGCTGCCTCCACTGGCCCCAGCCCTCAGACGTTACCCCAACTGCTTTGGGGAAACTGCCCTTGCTGCCTGCACACCGTGGAGGAGAAAGAGCTTCAACACAGCCCATAGATTAGTTGGGGAATCAAATGGGTGGTTTTGGCTTTGTGGGATCTTTGTTGGGATGTATCACACCCTGGTCCTGGAGAAGACTCTTGAGAGTCGCTTGGACTTTAAGAAGATCCAATCAGTCAGTCCTGAGGGAAATCAACCCAGACTGTTCCCTAGAAGGTGAGATGCTGAAGCTGAAGTGCCAATACTTTGGCCACCCAATGAGAAGGGAGCACTCCCTGGAGGAGATCCTGATGCTGGGAAAGACAGAAGGCAAAAGAAGAAGGGGGTGTTAAAAGAAGAGATGGTTAGACTGGGTTATCAGTGCAACAAACATGAATTTGAACACTCAGGATGGTGGAAGATAGAAGGGCCTGGTGTGATGTGGTCCAGGGGGTCGTGAAGAGTCAGACTCGATTGTGCAACTGAATAACAACAATCACACCCTTCCTGAATGCTAATCCGAGCATGCAGAAATAACATGTGCCATAACTGGATTGGACGACAGGCATCTGAATAGAGGTTGAATGTTCCCCCTGTAGAAAAAGTCCCTTCGGAAGCAAAGGGTCAAGGGTTTTAACTTAGCTTTCCCCTGTTGCACTAGTTTCCTATAAGCAGGCATTTTCAAATAGAGATAATGAAAATTCAGACCTACCCGAATGTCTAAATTCCTTCTGTCCCTTTATTTTAAGATTCTGTTATTATTCGGTGCATGCATTGTATCCCAACAAAACAGTATTGTGGATAGTAAATGCCTTTGTAGGTAAACTCCACAGAATTATTGGAAGATCATACATTGCGTAAGCTATTGAATTTCCATTTAATTTTTTTTAAAAAAACGATAAGTTGGATTCTGAATGTCTGAGGCGCTCTCAGCCTGAGATCTCTTTCTTTTAGATGGTGCGCTACACCAGGGAATTACTTCCAATTCTATTATATTGTTTCCTAATAAACCAAGCAAGCAATCTTGAGTGGTTCTCCTAGAATCTTACTCTGTGGGACTTTCTCCCAGGAAAGCATTCTAGAGATTGCATTGCAAATGTGCGTGCTGTATTGATTGAATTTCTCGTTTTAGTATGTTAATGCTTGGCTGTAGCATCATAAGCTCTTCATCTTGCCTAGTGCTGATCACGATTTCTTGCTCTAACCTGAACTAAGATCTCAAAGGCACACGGGAACTAGTGTTGACTTTGCCAAGTTGAGATCTCTCTGAACACTTTCCCTATGAAGAAAGGTTGAAACGCTTGGGGATCTTCAGCTTGGAGAAACGTCAACTGTGGGGTGACATGATAGAGGTTTACAAGATTATGCATGGGATGGAGAAAGTAGAGAAAGAAGTCCTTTTCTCCCTTTCTCACAATACGATATATATATATATATATATATATATATATATATATATATATATATATATATATATATATATATATATATATATATATATATATATATATATGTGTGTGTGTGTGTGTGTGTGTGTGTATGCACACACAAACACATATATTGGCCACTGTGTGACACAAACCATAAATCATGGTTTGGAAACTACTTTAAATCATGGATTCAGGGTCCATTTGAAATTGGCATAAGGACAATAAGGACCCCTCGATGAAGATGGTGAAGGGTCTGAAGACCAAGTCCTATGTGGAAAGGTTGAAGGAGCTGGGCATGTTTAGCCTGGAGAGGAGGCGGCTGAGAGGTGATATGGTCACCGTCTTCAAGTATATATATATATATATGTGTGTGTGTGTGTGTGTGTGTGTGTGTATGCACACACAAACACATATATTGGCCACTGTGTGACACAGAGCGCTGGACTGGATGGGCTACTGGTCTGATCCAACATGGCTTCTGTTATGTTCTTATGTCTGTGGCAGGGATGCTCTATATTCTTGGTGCTTGATGGGCAACAGTGGGAGGGCTTCTAGTGTCCTGGCCTCACTGATGGACCTCCTGATGGCGCTTAGGGGTTTTTTTTGGCCACTGTATGACACAGAGTGTTGTACTGGGTGGGCCATTGGCCTGATCCAACATGGCTTCTCTTATGTTCTTATGTGACACAGAGTGTTGGACTGGAGGGGCCATTGGCCTGATCCAACATGGCTTCTCTTATGTTCTTATGTGACACAGAGTGTTGGACTGGATGGGCCACTGGCCTGATCCAACATGGCTTCTCTTATGTTCTTATGTGACACAGAGTGTTGGACTGGGTGGGCCATTGGCCTGATCCAACAGGGCTTCTCTTCTGTTCTTATGTGACTCAGAGTGTTGGACTGGGTGGGCCATTGGCCTGAACCAACATGGCTTCTCTTATGTTCTTAATGCCTCTTTGTGCAAGCAGAGAGACTAGGAAGGTGATGAAACCGCCTTAACCACCGTTTGCTCATTGCGCAAGTCATCTAATTGCTTCGGAAGGAGTAAGCAGTAACTCACGAAAGCTCATCCCCTGCTGAAAATATGGTTAGTCTTTCAGGAGCGCCTTGACTCTTACACTTCTCTGCTACTACACACAGACGAACTCAGCTTCCCATCTTGATCTGTGTGCAAGTAATGCTTTACCGTGATTAACATAAATCATGGTTTGGAAACTACTTTAAATCATGGATTCAGGGTCCATTTGAAATTGGCATAAGGACAATAAGGACCCCTCGATGAAGATGGTGAAGGGTCTGAAGACCAAGTCCTATGTGGAAAGGTTGAAGGAGCTGGGCATGTTTAGCCTGGAGAGGAGGCGGCTGAGAGGTGATATGGTCACCGTCTTCAAGTACTTGAAGGGCTGGCATAGAGAGGATGGGGTGGAATGGTCTTCTGTTCCCCCAGAAGGTAGGACCAGAACCAGTGGATTGAAATTAAATTAAAAGAGTTTCGAACTCAACGTTAGGAAGAACTTCCTGACCGTTAGAGCGATTCCTCAGTAGAACAGGCTTCCTCGGGAGGTGGTGGGCTCTCCTTCTTTGGAGGTTTTCAAATAGAGGCTGGATGGCCATCTGACAGCAATGCTGATCTTGTGATTTTAGGGAGAGGTATTTGTGGATTTCTTGCATTGTGCGGTTGGTTGGACTAGATGATCCTGGAGGCCCCTTCCAACTGTACCATTCTACGAATGCCAAACTCGCATAGATTTCAGAAGCAACTTTTAATTAATTCTATTAGAAGCTCCATATGGATTTTGGTCTGAAGATTTGCTTTCTACTCTGTTTTTCTCTGAATTCTGATTTAGAGTTGGGAGTGAGCAGTGAAGTGGCCAAGTTTGCGGATGACACTGAATTGTTCAGGGTGGTGAGAACCAGAGAGGATTGTGAGGAACTCCAAAGGGAGCTGTTGAGGCTGGGTGAGTGGGTGTCAATGTGGCAGATGCGGTTCAATGTGGCCAAGTGCAAAGTAATGCACATTGGGGCCAAGAATCCCAGCTACAAATACAAGTTGATGGGGTGTGAACTGGCAGAGACTGACCAAGAGAGAGATCGTTGGGTCGTGGTAGATAACTCACTGAAAATGTCAAGACAGTGTGCGTTTGTAATAGGCCAACGCCATGCTGGGAATTATTAGGAAGGGAATTGAAAACAAATCAGCCAGTATCATAATGCCCCTGTATAAATCGATGGTGCAGTCTCATTTGGAGTACTGTGTGCAGTTCTGGTCGCCGCACCTCAAAAAGGATATTATAGCATTGGAGAAAGTCCAGAAAAAAGCAACTAGAATGATTAAAGGGCTGGAACACTTTCCCTATGAAGAACGGTTGAAATGCTTGGGGCTCTTTAGCTTGGAGAAACGTCGACTGCGGGGTGACATGATAGAGGTTTACAAGATAATGCATGAGATGGAGAAAGTAGAGAAAGAAGAACTTTTCTCCCTTTCTCACAATACAAGAACTCGTGGGCATTCAATGAAATTGCTGAGCAGACGGGTTAAAACGGATAAAAGGAAGTACTTCTTCACCCAAAGGGTGATTAACATGTGGAATTCACTGTCACAGGAGGTGGTGGCGGCCACAAGCATGGCCACCTTCAAGAGGGGGTTAGATAAAAATATGGAGCACAGGTCCATCAGTGGCTATTAGCCACAGTGTGTGTGTCTCTGTGTGTGTGTGTGTATATATATATATATATATATATATATATATATATATATATATATATATATATATATATATGTATATATATTTTGGGCCAATGTGTGACACAGAGTTGGACTGGATGGGCCATTGGCCTGATCTAACATGGCTTCTCTTATGTTCTTATGTTCTAACCATGTGTTTTTTGAAGCAAAATAAACAAAGGTGTACAACTCAATACATATTCCAGTTGTAAAAAGTCTCAAGTGTCTTCATTCTCCAAGAAAATTGATTCTCAGCTTCTCAGCCTCTGTGCCCTGTTGTTGGTCCTTCAGAGGAACTGGTTGGCTACTGTGTGAGAAAGGATGCTGGACTTGATGGACCACTGGTCTGATCCAACAGGGCTCTTCTGATGTTCTTATGAAGGCTTCGGCCTCTCTGCCCTGTTGTTGGCCAGCCGGTTCTTCTGTGTGAGACAGAATGGCGGACTAGATAGGAAATGTTAAAAAATTATCTGCTCCAGGTGCCAACTAGGCTAGGGATGCCAGTGGAAGAGGGAATGTTGGCTGGTGCCACGTCTGTATCCTACATATGAGTAGGTGCAGCAGCTGCAATCCCCGTTTTGGCACAGCTCTTGAATGTAGCGGTCCCATTTGCACGGGGTCACTCAGGATGCCTCTGTTGGGAACATCTTCTGGACCTAATCTGTGTCCTGCATGTTTACATGCTGCTTCATTCACTATCCTGGGAAAGGAAACAGAGTTATCTTGAGCCTGTGAACAAGCCGCCGACATTTCCCTTGGCAAAGGAGGCACTAATATGGATTTACTTATTTTGTTTGTCAGGTTTTTTAAAAGCATAAAGCTCCCTCTGCTTATCCGGTACTCAGTCTGAGTTAGAGAGGAGGAAAAGAAATAGAATAACAGTGAGAAAATGGTGTAATCTTATAAACAGCGTACTAAACTCCTGTTAACACACACGCATGACTTCTTTAGAAAGCCCTTTGTGTCTATGTGCGTGTGAGGGAGGGGTGTGTTTGAGGGGAAGCAATGCCATTTTAAGGTTTAGGCTCTTGGTAACGTTAAAATAATCTAAATATTTTAATCTTAAAATATTAAAATATGCAGCCTCAATAAAGGCAGCAGGGTGGTGGGAAATGTGATGCTCACTGAAACATAAGAACAGAAGAGAAGTCCTGTTGGATCAGGCCAGTGGCCCCTCCAGTCCAACACTCTGTGTCACAGAAAAACATAAGAGAAGCCACGTTGGATCAGGCCAGTGGCCTCTCCAGTCCAACACTCTGTGTCACATAAGAACAGAAGAGAAGCCATGTTGGATTAGGCCAATGGCCCATCCAGTCCAACACTCTGTGTCACATAAGAACAGAAGAGAAGCCATGTTGGATCAGGCCAGTGGCCCCTCCAGTCCAACACTCTGTGTCACATAAGAACAGAAGAGAAGCCATGTTAGATCAGGCCAGTGGCCCATCCAGTCCAACACTCTGTGTCACATAAGAACATAAGAGAAGCCCTGTTGGATCAGGCCCATGGCCCATCCAGTCCTACACTCTGTGTCACATAAGAACATAAGAGAAGCCCTGTTGGATCAGGCCAATGGCCCATCCAGTCCAACACTCTGTGTCACATAAGAACATAAGAGAAGCCCTGTTGGATCAGGCCAATGGCCCATCCAGTCCAACACTCTGTGTCACATAAGAACATAAGAGAAGCCCTGTTGGATCAGGCCAGTGGCCCCTCCACTCCAACACTCTGTGTCACACACTGGCCAAAAAAACCCAGGTGCCATCAGGAGATCCATCAGTGGGGCCAGGACATTAGAAGCCCTTCCACTGTCGCCCCCCCCAAGCACCAAGAAGACAGAGCATCACTTGCCCCAGACGGAGAGTTCCAACAACACGCTGTGGCTAAACACGCTGTGGCTAATAGCCACTGATGGACCTCTGCTCCAAATGCTTATCCAATCCCCGCTTGAAGGTGGCTATGCTTGCAGCTGCCACCACCTCCTGGGGCAGTGAATTCCGTGTGTTAATCACCCTTTGGGTTAATCACCCTCAGGGTTGTCAGAAAGCGGGGGAAGAGGGGGGAAATGTCTGCTGGGAACTCTATTATTCCCTATAGAGATTTATTTCCACAGAAAATCATGGAGAATTGATCTGCGGGTATCTGGGGCTCTGGGGGGGCTGTTTTTTGGGGTAGAGGCACCAAATTTTCAGTACAGCATCTAGTGCCTCTCCCCAAAATATCCTCCAAGTTTCAAAACGATTGGACCAGGGGGTCCAATTCTTTGAGCCCCCAAGAAGGTGCCCCTATCCTTCATTATTTCCTTTGGAAGGAAGGCATTGAAAAGGTGTGCCGTCCCTTTAAATGTGATGGCCAGAACTCCCTTCGGAGTTCAATGATGCTTGTCACAGCCTTGATCTTGGCTCCACCCCCAAAGTCTCCTGGCTCCACCCCCAAAGTCCCCAGATATTTATTGAATTGGGCTTGCCAACCCTGCTGCTTTCCCTTCCCCAGGCCTGTGCTTCAGAAGCACAGACCCAGGGAAGGTGAGACTGGCAGAGTGGCGTGGTGCACTTGAAGGCATTTGGAGCCCTCAGCACTGTGGTGGCGGTGGGTGCCTGGGGCAAGGGTTTCGCAAAAAACATCATCTTTGTCAGCAAACCTTGGTGGAGAAAAATAAGGTGTATTATTAAATGTGAAGAGTGAAGCAATATGGTGGTATGAAATTCTAGCTTGGATAAAGCAGTAATGTGAAGCAGGAAGTTCAGACCGGTTATGCCTGTAAACTGGTGGTGCTTGGGAAATCATAGAATCCTAGAGTTGGAAGGGACCTCCAAGGTCATCTAGTCCAACCCCCTGCTCAATGCAGGAAACTCACAAACACCTCCCCCTAAATTCACAGCATTGCTGTCAGATGGCCATCTAGCCTTTGCTTAAAAACCTTCAAGGAAGGAGAGCCCACCACCTCCCAAGGAGGAAGCCTGTTCCACTGAGGAACCGCCCTAACAGTCATAGAATCATAGAATCCTAGAGTGGGAAAGGGACCTCCAGGGTCATCTAGTCCAACCCCCTGCACAATTCAGGAAACTCACAAATACCTCCCCCTAAACTCACAGGATCTTCATCGCTGTCAAGTGGCCATCTAGCCTCTGTTGAAAAACCTCCAAGGAAGGAGAGCCCACCACCTCCCGAGGAGGAAGCCTGTTCCCCTGAGGAATCGCTCTAACCGTCAGGAAGTTCTTCCTAATGTTGAGCCGGAAACTCTTTTGATTTAATCTCAACCCATTGGTTCTGGTCCCACCTTCCGTGGCCTCAGAAAACAATTCCACACCATCCTCTATATGACAGCCCTTCAAGTACTTAAAGATGGTGATCATATCTAGTTACCTTTGCATACAGAGAGCAAATCTGGAATTAATGCGAATGGTGTATGGATTTTTTGATATCTATAAAGAAATTGATTTTTCTACACTTATTGAAGACAGTATCTTTATTGGGCAGTTGTGAATATCTGTCATTGGAGAAGAGGTATTTCTAACACGGAGTCATTACTTTTTTTGCTAAACCTCCTGTCCTGTGACTTTTTTCTGCTGCGCAATCCGCAGGTGGGGACAGAGGATCTCCTGGTTTGGAGGCCCTCCCCCCACTTCAGGGTCATGGAGGGAGGGGAGGGAAATGTCTGCTGGGAACGCTATTATTCCCTATGGCGACATTCCCATAGAAAATAATGGGGAATTGATCTGCAGGTATTTGGGGCTCTAGGGGGCCTGTTTTTTGAGGTAGAGGCACCACATTTTCCGAATAGCAGCCAGTGCCTCTACCCAAAATACCCTCCAAGTTTCAAAAATATTGGACCAGGGGGTCCAATTCTATGGGCCCTCAAAGAAGGTGCCCCTATCCATTATTTCTAATGGAGGGAAGGCATTGAAAAGGTGTGTGGTCCCTTGAAAAGTGATGGCCAGAACTCCCTTTGGAGTTCAATCATGCTTGTCACAACCTTGCTTCTGGCTCCACCCCCAAGGCCCCCAGATATTTCGTGAATTGGACTTGGCAATCCTACCCAGGGCCTAGGGCGCCAGAAACCCTGTTCCTGGGCCTAGTGGCAAGCTGCAGTCCTGCAGTCCAAGCTCTGCTCATGACCTGAGTTTGATCCCACCGAGTTCAGGTAGCCAGCTCAAGGTTGACTCAGCCTTCCATCCCTCCGAGCAGACATCGTGATGTGATGTCACCCCACGGGCCAGTAATGACTGGGTGCTTGCACAGGGGACTGTCTTGATACAGAGGCCACGAGACCACTCCTTGCTTTCTATTGACAAAGGAGCTGGAGGCTGTTCTTGGTGACGGGGAAAGCCTCGAACCCTTGCCCACATGCGTCTGTCTGCCGTGTGGGGTAAAGGCCGAGCTCTGGCAGCACTTCCACTTCCACAATAATGAGCGGATGTCAGGCAGATACACAGTTTTATCGGCTTTATTAAACGGAGGGCTGTTAAGGCCAATGGGAAACTGAACGAAGAATACGGCTTCATTTCTTCTCTTAGCACAGACGTTGAGCCATAATCATATTTTAAAGGAATAAAAATTCCCTCCTCCTTCAGTGAATGCCATTAAGGGATCCTTCCTGCTTCTCTCCCTTTATGTAAAAAAAAATGATCTGGAAATCCTGCCCGGGGAAACAGGAGAGGAAGAAGTCATCTGATTGGAGGTGGGGGGAGTTTACATTTCTTTCTTTCTTTCTTTCTTTCTTTCTTTCTTTCTTTCTTTCTTTCTTTCTTTCTTTCTTTCTTTCTTTCTTTCTTTCTTTCTTTCTTTCTTTCTTTCTTTCTTTCGAGAGCCAGTTTGGTGTAGTGGTTAAGTGTGCGGACTCTTATCTGGGAGAATCGGGTTTGATTCCCCACTCCTCCACTTGTACCTGCTAGCATGGCCTTGGGTCCGCCATAGCTCTGGCAGAGGTTGTCCTTGAAAGGGCAGCTGCTGTGAGAGCCCTCTCCAGCCCCACCCACCTCACAGGGTGTCTGTTGTGGGGGAGGAAGGTAAAGGAGATTGTGAGCCGCTCTGAGACTCTTTGGAGTGGAGGGCGGGATATAAATCCAATATCTTCTTCTTTCTTTCTTTCTTTCTTTCTTTCTTTCTTTCTTTCTTTCTTTCTTTCTTTCTTTCTTTCTTTCTTTCTTTCTTTCTTTCTTTCTTTCTTTCTTTCTTTCTTTCTTCTATCCTGCCTTCTCCCCAAGTGGGCGGCTAGCAGTTAGGGTTGCCAACTCCAGCTTGAGAAATCCCTTGCGTTTAGGGGGGCAGTGCCCAGGGGAGGCAGAGTTTAATGATGGCATGGAGCCCACTCTCAGAAGCTGCCTTTCCTTCCAGGGGAATGGACCCCTGTAGTTCTGTCCTCACCTTAGATCCGAACTCAGGACTTCCAGAGACCCTAGTCCAACACAACACTGCCCCTGAGCAGGAGCTGGGGGAGGAACATATAGGAGTCAGGAACCAGGTGCTCCTTGGCAGGGAGCTGTCCCATGCAGGAAGACACTGCAAAGGAAAAGGCCAACTCCTGATAACACTGTGGGTGTTATCGTTCCCCAATAGACCGATTGTGAAGAGGGCATCTTGAGCAGATGGCACTCTGCGAGTCCCACCTGGGGAGGAGTAAGCCTATTTAAAGAGATATGTTTCCCTTCACTAGTTAGGATGTTTGTGAACATTTCGTGCCGTCACATTGGCTCAGGCAGCGGCTGGGGTCAGAGGGGAAAGAGGATAACGGCTGGGCAGGTGGCAGATGTTAAGCGAGCAGTCTGTTGAATGTAAGAACATAAGAGAAGCCATGATGGATCAGGATTATTATTATTATTAGTTTATTTCTGTTCCGCCCAGTCCCCCATTTGGGGACTCAGAGCGGAGTACAACATAAATAGTAATAAAATCACAATGAAGTTACAATCATAATAAAAACCAGTTACGACATTTAGTAAAGTACAACAGGATAGTCCATAACAGAATAGTATAGCAGAAAGGCACTACAGAATAGCACAGAAGAATAGTACAGCCGTATAGGAGTACAGTACAGTAGGGGAGGCCAACTGATCTAATAGATAGATGCCTGCCGCCTCATCCGAAAATCTGGTGGAACAGCTCCATTTTACAGACCCTACAAAAGGCTAACAAGCCAGGTAGGGTCCGGATCTCCATAGCGGGCTGATTCCACCAGGGAGGGGCCAGGACCAAAAAGGGTCCATCTAATCCGACACTTGGTGCCCCAGAGTGGCCAAAATTCAGGGGCCATCAGGAGGTCCACCAGGAGGACAAGAACCCCAGAAACCCTCCCATTATTGCACCCCCAAGCACCAAGAATACAGAGCACCACTGCCCTAGACATAAGAGAAACCATGTTGGATCAGGCCAATGGCCCATCCAGTCCAACACTCTGGGCGTTTTCGCACTGACCTTAATCAGCAGCGACGCCCCTCTTCACCGCGCAGGATCGGCACGGATTTCGCACTAATTGCCGCGGAGCACCCGGAAGAGCCGGAAAGTCCCGCAGCTTTTGCGGCGCAAATGGAAACTGGTTTTTGGCGGTTTCCGTTTGCGCTGCAAAAGCCGCGGGACTTTTCTGCTCTTCCGGGTGCTCCGCGGCAATTAGTGCAAAATCCACGCCGATCCTGCGCGGTGAGGAGGGGCATCGCTGCTGATTAAGGTCAGTGCGAAAACAGCCTCTGTGTCACATAAGAACATCAGAGAAGCCATGTTGGATCAGGCCAATGGCCCATCCAGTCTGACATTCTGTGCCACACAGTGGCCAAAATTCAGGGGCCATCAGGAGGTCCACCAGGAGGTCCATCAGGAGGACAAGAACCCCAGAAACCCTCCCATTATTGCCCCCCACAAGCACGAAGAATACAGAGCACCACTGACCCAGACATAAGAACATAAGAGAAGCCATATTGGATCAGGCCAGTGGCCCATCCAGTCCGACATTCTGTGCCACACAGTGGCCAAAATTCAGGGGCCATCAGGAGGTCCACCAGCAGGGTGAGAACTCCAGAAACCCTCCCACTGTTGCCCCCCCCCCCAAGCACCAAGAAAACAGAGCATCACTACCCCAGACAGTAGAAAAAAGTAAGAGTCCGGCAGCCCCCTGCCCCAGACAGAGAGTTCCATCACGCGGTGGGAGAGTCCTGAATCATCTTGGCTGGCTCTCTCTGGCCTGAGGATCTGTCCACTGATCCATCCCATCACTCAGAGCAGATGACAGATGGAGAGGAGTCCTGGTGGGGACTTGGCTGTTTGAGCACATTTTATGGAGTCGTCCTCCCAGCTCCAGAAGAACAATTAGTCAAATGCAAATCGCACCAGCCTCCGGCATGCAGCTAGATTACGGGCTCCGGTAATAAACTTTTGATTGATGGAAGTTTCTTTATAGTAGCAAGCCTTAAACAAAGATTCTCATAAAAAAAAAAAGTCTTCCCCATGGCCAATCGGTCCCCCTGGACCTGTTATTGAGTTTCTTCCTTTATGAGGAATTTGTCTCTGGAATGGAACTCCATGGGAGTGTCTTCTGGACAATGCCATGGACAACAACCATGAAGCCAAGTAGTCAACACACAGGAAGATCTCAGAAGAGCTGTCATCTAGAGGATGGTGTGGAATTGTTTTCTGTGGCCCCGGAAGGTAGGACCAGAACCAATGAGTTGGAATTAAATCAAAAGAGTTTCCGGCTCAACATTAGGAAGAACTTCCTGACCGTTAGAGCGGTTCCTCAGTAGAACAGGCTTCCTCGGGAGGTGGTGGGCTCTCCTTCCTTGGAGGTTTTTAAACAGAGGCTGGATAGCCATCTGACAGCAATGAAGAATCTGTGAATTTAGGGGGAGGTGTTTGTGAGTTTCCTGCCTTGTGCAGGGGGTTGGACTAGATGACCCTAGAGGTCCCTTCCAACTCTATGATTCTAGGATTCTATGACTGGATTTCCTTCTGCAATGGTAGTGGGAGAGAGATTTTAGGGTTGCCAAGTCCAATTCAAGAAATATCTGAGGACTTTGAGGGTGGAGCCAGAAGACATTGGGAGTGGAGCCAGGAGCAAGGTTGTGACAAGCACAATTGAACTCCAAAGGGGGTTCTGGCCATCACATTTAAAGGGACCACACACCTTGTAAATGCCTTCCCTCCACTGGAAATAGTGAAGGATAAGGACACCTTCTTTGGGGGCTCATACAATTGCACCCCTGGTCCAATCCTTTTGACCCTTGGAGGGTCTTTTGAGGAGAGGCCTCGGATGCTATGCTGAAAATTTGGTGCCTCTACCTCAGAAAACAGAACCCCGCCCCCGAGCCCCAGATACCAGTAGATCAATTCTCTATTATACACTAAGGGAATTGGTCTCCATAGGGAATAATGGCATGTCCAGCAGACATTCCCTCCCCCACTTTCTGATGACCCTGAAGTGGGGGGGGAGGGCCTCCAAACCGGGGGATCCCCTGCCCCCCCCCCCCGGGGGACTGAGCAACACACAGAGAATCACAGCAAAGGTTTCTGTGATGACCAGCCTCTATATCACTTTACACAGTTTTTTTAATTCTTATAAACCTCTTTATATTCTTTGAAACATTTAACGAAATGTAATTTCAAACTATACACTGATGAACAGAACACCCTAGTGAGCAAAAAGGAAGAACACAGTCTTTGAAAGTTCAGAATAAACTGTCTTGTAAGTATCAGGTTCCATCCTTCCATGTAATAGAGGGGATCCACGGTCCACTTGGTCCCGAGGAGACCCCACGATGTCCTTTTTGAAGATTCAACTTGAGATGTACACAGCCCAACACAGCTACGATGTTGTACTTAATTTTCCCCATTTCACCAAAGGCTTTGACCAGCTTTTAACGATTTCATCAGAGCACAGGCAAGATTCCAACGCTTCTCCTTCAGAACATTCTCAGTTTTCAAAATGAGTCTTCCAAAAAGACATCGTGGGGTCTGTAAAGTGATATAGAGGCTGGTTATCACAGAAACCTTATCATAGAATCATAGATTTGGAAGGGACCTCCAGGGTCATCTAGTCCAACCCCCTGCACAATGCAGGAAACTCACAAACACCTCCCCCTAAATTCACAGGGCCCTCATTGCTGTCAGATGGCCATCTAGCCTCTGTTTCAAAACCTCCAAGGAAGGAGAGCCCACCACCTCCTGAGGAGGAAGCCTGTTCCACTGAAGAACCGCTCTAAACTCACAAATCCCTCCTCCTAAATTCACAGGATCCTCATTGCTGTCAGGTGGCCATCTAGCCTCTGCTGAAAAACCTCCAAGGAAGGAGAGCCCACCACCTCCCGAGGAAGCCTGTTCCACTGAGGAATTGCTCTAACGGTCAGGAAGTTCTTCCTAATGTTGAGCCGGAAACTCTTTTGATTTAATTTCAACCCACTGGCTCTGCCCCTACCTTCCAGGGCCACAGAAAACAATTCCACCCCCTCCTCTTATGGTTCACTCTTGTCACCCGCCTGGAGTTTGGCAACATCCCCATTCTGCCCTATTGAAGCAGACCCCCCCCCCCTTGTCTTCTCAGACTGGCAGTGCCTGTCCAGGTTCCCAGGCCGAGGTCTTTCCCATCACCTCCTGCCTGGTCCTTCAACTGGAGATGCCGGGGATTGAACCTGGGACCTTCTGCATGCCAAAAGCAGAGGTTCTTCCACTGAGCCATAGCCTCTCTCACACACAGACAAACACACAAAGCTACCTACTGTCTAGTGTACCTCGTGTACTGCAGCCTGCAGAAGGCAAATGAAAGGGACAGTTCCCTGGGCAATCCATTGCTGCTGCTGCTGTAACATCAACCTTTTATTGTAATGTTGCCAGTGTTGTTAAAATCTGGCATCTCGTGTGTAGTGCTTTTCTGTCAATAATATCGATAATAAATTGTTGGTTTCAAAATATAGAGTAGCAAGCCAAGACTTGTATCAACAGTTGTTACCTTTATATAGTTTTTTCCTTTTGGTGCAATATCACTTTTCTGTATAGCCGTCTCTTTCTGTATAATCCCAGGTGGGGGCAGGGGATCCCCCGATTTAGAGACCCTCCCCTTGCTTCAGGGTCATCAGAAAGCAGGGGGAGGGGAGGGAAATGTCTGCTGGGCACTCCATTATTCCCTCTGGAGACCGAATCCCATAGGGTATAATGGAGAATTGATCTGTGGGTATCTAGGGATCTGGGGGAGCTGTTTTGTGAGGTAGCCGCACCAAATTTTCAGCGTAGAATCCAATGCCTCTCCCCAAAATACCCTCCGAGTTTCAAAAAGATTGGACCAGGGGGTCCAATTTTATGAGCCCCTCAAAGAATGTGTTCCTATCCTTCATTATTTCCAGTAGAGGGAAGGCATTTAAAAGGTGTGCGGTCCCTTTAAATGTAATGGCCAGAACACTCTTTGGAGTTTAATTATGCTTGTCACACCCTTGCTCCTGGCTCCACCCCCAAAGTCCCCAGATATTTCTTGAATTGGACTTGGCGACCCTACCTTGTTCCTATTTTTTCTTCCCCTTTCCAATCAGCCATTTGGGTCCCCCAGTGCTGGCACCATCCACGTGAGCCTGCTTCTGCTTAGCTGAGTCTCAGTTCAGAGGAAAAGGTCTGTTTTTTAAATGAGAGGGAGGGTCTTTCCTCCTAGCCCTGATTTCCCCCGTGATCTCGCTTTGGTAATAGGTTCTCAGCACAGACACCTTCTTTTCCGTCACCTCTACTGGCTTGCAGGCCATGCATCGTTCTTTCATCTTCCCTGGCGAATCAGATTTAATTTTGCCCCTCCTTCAGCCTTCTCTCATGTCAGCCGTCTTTCAGAGACTGTGGCTGTGTGGCTGACCCCGTGGGCCGCTTCCGAAATGGATCCATTCAGCAGAAAGTCTGTGGATCATGTGGGGCAATTTCCACTGGGGCTCTGGGGCTTGTTTATCCGGGAAGATCCCCCTTCAACGCTGCAACCTTCAGGCTGGGTGAAGGAGTTTCTTCTAATAGGAGATCCAGTCGATAAGGTCATCTCTTAGCTGCGCACTTCACAAAGCTGTTGCGAGGATGTACTTGTCAAGACTGTGTTGATTTATCTGGCATCTGGCAGAACACTCTGAAAAGAAAACAATATTTGTTTGTCTCAAGCAAGCTCATGCCCTGGTGGGGTGGGGAGGGATGTTCTAAATCATCGATCAGCAAACCTCGCACAAACAATTCCTCCGGGGAGAGTATTTGGGTATCTTTGTAAGAGATTTGGGTCGTGCGAGCCAGGCTCAAGGGCTGCTGTACGTTTCTCAGCAAACTTGTTCAACAGTCAGACGCGCCCTGTTTGACCCACGATCAGATATGTAGCCAATCAGGGGTATATTTGGATTGCATCAAGCAACTCAAACAGCTGCCAAATACTATTCTGTCATTGGATTTTACATTTGTACCGTTTTGCATTCTAAACCACTGCCTCCCAGCTATATGCAGCTCTTCACACCCCTTCCAACCCTCCCAGCAATTAACACAGAACAATGCTCATATTCAACAGCCAGTTTCCTTACCACTACCCTTCCAGGAAGTCCCACCAAACAATGGGCACATCCACAAACCTATTGCCCTTTCATCACACCCCCTCCAGCCTAGAAATAGCAGCTCTCCAGCAGCCCTGGCCCCACTCAATGCACAGCAGCCAAGAAGGTCAGAGCGCCTGCTCCGGCTGCAACGCCACTGAGGATGTTCTCCGCAGCTGAGAACGAAACGTCTGGAAGGAAAACTTTCTCCAGTAGAACACGGCACTTGAGCCCGAAAGATTCTACAAACCCTAATGATGTTGCCAGCCGTGAAAACCAGAAATCTTTGATATGTAGCTCTGCTCACTGTACCTGATTCCTCATTTGAAGAAATGTGCATGCACACAAAAGCTGACATTCTGAATAAACCTTCGTTGGTCTTAAGGGTGCCACTTGACTCCTACTTTGTTCTACTGCTTCAGACCAATATGGCTGCCCGCTTGGATCCAGCTGCCAAATACATTTGAAGGTACCTACTGGGCAGAAGTATACTCACAGATGGCAGGGGAATCAGCTGGGAATCAGGTTCCGATTACCATTCCTCCAGTAAAAATAGCTACAATGTCAAATTGCAAAAATAGCCCCATGGCGCAGAGGGTTAAAGCTGCAGTCCTAAGCTCTGCTCACGACCTGAGTTCGATCTCAGTGGAGGCTGGGTTTTCAGTTAGCCGGCGTGAGGTTGACTCAGCCTTCCATCCTTCCGAGGTCGGTCAAAGGAGTCCCCACCTTGCTGGGGGAAAATGTAGAGGACTGGGGAAGGCAATGGCAAACCACCCCGTCAAAAGTCTGCTGTGAAAATGTGAAAGCAAGAGCCCCGTGGCGCAGAGTGGTAAAGCTGCAGTACTGCAGTCGCCCTCTGCTCATGACCTGAGTTTGATCCCAGCGGAAGCTGGGTTCAGGTAACTGTCTCCAGGTTGACTCAGCCTTCCATCCTTCCGAGGTCGGTCAAAGGAGTCCCCAGCTTGCTGGGGGGAAAGTGTTGATGACTGGGGAAGGCAATGGCAAACCACCCTGTAAAAAGTCTGCCGTGAAAACGTGAAAGCAACATCACCCCAGGGTGGGAAAGGGCTGGTGCTTGCACAGGGGACCTTTCCTTTCCCAAGATGCAAAAGGGAGAGGAGAAAGAGCTCCTTTCTCTTTCCTCTCTCCCAAGCTGGTCAGCGACAGAGACCGGGTGTGGTGTCTTGGTTAAGAGAAACGAACCCTAATCTAGAGAACCAGGTTGATTTCCCCACTCCTACTGCACACGCAGTCTGGGCCAGTCCCCGTTCTCCGAGAACTCTATCGGCTCCACGTACCCCATGAGGTGCCTGTTGTGGGGAGGGGGAGGGAAGGAGATTGTAAGCCGCTTTGAGACTCTTTCAGGTAGAGAAAAGTGGGATATAAAAACCATCTCTTCTCCTCCTCCTCTTTTGAGCTCCCCACTGCAAAATGGCAAGTAGAAATAACCGGAGTGATGTAGCAGGATAAAAGGGGTCTGGAAGTGAGGCCAGAAAGAGGAAGGAGCCAGCTGCAGGTCTGTCTAGGGTTGCCAATCCCCAGGTAGGGGCAGGGGATCCCCCAGTTTGGAGGCCCTCCTCCTACTTCAGGGTCATCAGAAAGCCAAGGGGGGAGGGAAATGACTGCTGGGCACTCCATTATTCCCTATGGGGAACGATTCCCATAGAATATAATGGAGAATTTATCTGGGGCTCTGCGGGCAGTGTTTTTGGAGTTAGAGGCACCATATTTGCAGCATAGCAACTGGTGTTTCTTCTCAAAAGACCCTCCAAGTTTCAAAAAGTTTGGACCAGGGGGTCCAATTTGATGAGGACCAAAAGAAGGTGCCCCTATCCTTCATTGTTTCCAGTGGAGGGAAGGCATTGAAAAGGTGTGTGGTCCCTTTAAATGTGATGGCCGGAACTCCCTTTGGAGTTTAATTGTACTTGTCACTTGTCCTGGCTCCACCCCCAATGTCAGCTGGCTCCACCCCCCCAATGTCTCCTGGCTCCACCCCCAAAGTCCCCAGATATTTCTTGAGTTGGATTTGGCAACCCCAGGCCTGTCCCATTGTGCTGATGCCCAGAAGGTCAGGGGGAGGGAGGCAGAATGGGGATGTCCTGTGTCATAGAAATGGCCTGGAATATAAGGTCACAGTTGCTGGACATGACCCAAAAAGATCATGGAAGATGTTTCTGCACATATGAGAGTGAGAGCGAGAGAGAGCCTAGCATTTCAGTGAAACATTCCAAAACAGAGTTTGGAGACCCAGAACACAATAGCCTTGGAGAGAGGTAAGAAACAAAGGAGCAATGGAGTAACACGGCCATTTGAGGATTAGAAACCATCTGACCTATATAAATAGGTATTATGAGTTGAGGCCCAGCGGAAGAAGTATCTGAGAATGGCAAAAATATCCAAATTTCACAAGGACAGACGGGATGTACTGGCTGAGGGCCAAAAGGTATTCCCACGCATGAGAAACTTGCAGCCACCATTTTTAAACAGTGTTTGTTTTGCTGCTGCTTAAAGATTGCCTGCCAGTGAGGGGGAGTGCAACCCCTGTTTCTGAGAGGAGGAGCTTCTTCTCAGAAGGGGTTCCTGGCTTGTCACCTGCTCACATTTGGGCAAGAGATCTTTGTGGACTCATAAAACTGCTCTCCTTTAATTATCTATACCAGGGGTGTCAAACATGCAGTTCAGGGGCCAAATCAGGTCCCTGGAGGGCTCCTACTAGGCCCCCGAGCAACTGGCTGTCATCTGCTTCCTTCTCCCTTCTTGCTTCCTTCTGTATGCTGAGAGCCAGTTTGGTGTAGTGGTTAAGTGCATGGACTCTTATCTGGGAGAACCGGGTTTGATTCTCCCCTCCTCCACTTGCAGCTGCTGGAATGGCCTTGGGTCAGCCAGAGCTCTCTTATCTGGTAGAACCGGGTTTGATTCCCCACTCCTCCACTTGCATCTGCTGGAATGGCCTTGGGTCAGCCAGAGCTCTCTTATCTGGTAGAACCGGGTTTGATTCCCCACTCCTCCACTTGCATCTGCTGGAATGGCCTTGGGTCAGGCAGAGCTCTTTTATCTGGTAGAACCGGGTTTGATTCCCCACTCCTCCACTTGCATCTGCTGGAATGGCCTTGGGTCAGCCATAGCTCTCTTATCTGGGAGAACCGGGTTTGATTCCCCACTCCTCCACTTGCACCTGCTGGAATGGCCTTGGGTCAGCCATAGCTCTCTTATCTGGGAGAACCGGGTTTGATTCCCCACTCCTCCACTTGCATCTGCTGGAATGGCCTTGGGTCAGCCAGAGCTCTGGCAGAGGTTGTCCTTGAAAGGGCAGCTGCTGTGAGAGTCCTCTCAGCCCCACCCACCTCACAGGGTGTCTATTGTGGGGGAGGAAGGTAAAGGAGATTGTGAGCCGCTCTGAGACTCTTCGGAGTGGAGGGCGGGATATAAATCCAATATCTTCATCTACCTCACAGGGTGTCTGTTGTGGGGGATGAATGGAAAGGAAATTGTAGGCCTCTCTGAGACTCTGTCCTTGAAAGGGCAGCTTCTGGGAGAGCTCTCTCAGCCCCACTCACCTCACAGGGTGTCTGTTGTGGGGGAGGAAGGTAAAGGAGATTGTGAGCCGCTCTGAGACTCTTCGGAGTGGAGGGCGGGATATAAATCCAATATCTTCTTCTTCTAAAAATGTATTAGTTTAAAAGATTAAAAAGGAAGCCAAATGTCCAATAGTGTCACTTGTGTGCTAGGCACACAACAGACTCAAAACACTGACGTGTGTTAAATAGGAATTAAACAGTCTGTGACAGGAAAGCTGCTTCGGTGGCGAGGATATCTGCAGTGCCCGCCTGAATCTGAATCAGGCCAGGTCAGAGTCATCCAGGACAACTGGCTGGGGAGGTTGACTCAGTGTTCACAGGTCTGGCAGTTCCCTCGGGGTGTGGGACGACTCACCAGCCGTTTGACTAAGTCAAAAATTCATGCCGCAGACATCAGTATAAACATCTGTTGTTGTCTGATTTGACTTTGGATCATTTGTTCTTTCATTTTCTGCATTTTTTTATTTTTAAAAAAATCCCTTCACCTGCTTTTGAAGCACAAATGATCTTGCTTGGTTTGCTGAACTGACATTTGACAATGCAGATTTTTTTTTTTTGATGAAAGAAAGATGAACCTGTCAAAAACCACAGGCCCCGGGGACCGGCTCTCTCCCCTTGTCATCTGCAACAGTATTTTTAAAGTGTTCAATGCTATATCATGGATTGTGTCATAAACACAAACACCGGCTTCCCAGATCAAATAATTTCAGTTGAATGAGGTTTATAGTGACAGCAAAGTACATAATCTTAGAATTGGAGCTACATAGCCTCTTTTAACGTGATATTTAGTGGAAATGACCATTCGTATACACCTGAGGCTAGTTAGCATTTTTTCCCCTTTCAACTTTTCTTTTGAAATGCAAATACTTCCCCTCCAACCCCCCCCACCCCACCCCCAGTTCTCCTTCAGTTGTCCTTCTGTAGTGCAAGTAGGAATACCCCTGCCTTTTGTTGATGTTCAGTCGCACAGTCGAGTCCGACTCTTTGCAACCCCATGGACCAAGTCACCGCAGGCCCTCCTGTCTTCCACCATCCTCCCAAGTCTGCTCAAATTTGTGTTTGTTACATCAGTAACGCTGTCCAGTCATCCCATCTTTTGCCGTCCTCTTCTTCTTTTGCCTTCTGTCTTTCCCAGCATCAGGGTCTTCTCCAGGGAGAGCTCCCTTCTCATTGGGTGGCCAAAGGATTTGAGCTTCAGCATCTGACCTTCCAGGGAACAGTCTGGGTTGATTTCCCTTAGGACTGACTGATTGGATCTTCTTGCAGTCCAAGGGACTCTCAAGCGTCTTCTCCAGGGAGTGCTCCCTTCTCATTGGGTGGCCAAAGACTTTGAGCTTCAGCTTCAGCATCTGACCTTCCAGGGAACAGTCTGGGCTGATTCCCCTTAGGACTGACTGATTGGATCTTCTTGCAGTCCGAGGGACTCTCAAGAGTCTTCTCCAGCACCACAGCTCGAAAGCATCTATTCTTCTGCGCTTGGCCTTCCTTATGGTCCAACTCTCACAGCCATACATTACTACTGGGAATACCATCGCTTTGACAATATGGACTTTTGTTGGCAGGCTGATGTCTCTACTTTTTATTATAATGCCCAGGTTCGCCATAGCTGTCTACCCCTGCCCACAATCCTACAAAACACAGGTGCCAGTACAAGTTAGAACAGGGGTGTCAAACTCATTTCTTATGAGGGCGGATCTAGCATAAATGAGACCTTGTTGGGCTGGGCCATGTATGTCATAAGATGTAATGCCAGGTAGCAGAGATATAAACATTATAAAGGACACAGACAAGCACAATTAAAGGGGTTTTTAAAAAAAACTTAAGACATGCTTAAAAGATTAGCACTCTTGCAATATTTGGTTATTTATCAGTCTCTGATAACTAACACCTCATGCTCTAAATGATTGCATCAAAATCTGGAGACAATGTCTGTGCTGTAGCAGTCTTGAGTATGCTGTTCAGGTGGTGTTCAGGTGTGCGTTTGTAAGTTGCAAACCCACTTTTGATTTATTGACATTTATTACAGAAATCTCATGGTCAATGCTTTGAGCCTATGGCTTAGGGGAAAACATTAAACGGCCAAGCGTTTTGTACATAAATTGCTTCAGATTTTTATTATTCTGTCATTGGATCTTAATTTTGTACCATTTTGCATTCTAAACCACTGCCTGCCGGCTATACGTAGCTCCGCTCTTTGTACCTGATTCATCGTCTAATGAAGTGTGCTTGGAGTACACGAAAGCTTCCGTTCTGAATAAAACCTTGTAGGTCTTAAAGGTGCAACTTGACTCCTACTTTGTTCTACTGCTTCATGTGCTGGTCAGCCAATGGAGAAAATAGAGACTTTGCTCTGCAGCTCCTGTGCGATTGAGCAAGCCTGGCAAAGCAAGCTGTGATGCAGAAAAGGAAGCAAGAGAGAGAGAGAAGGAGGCAGATAACAGCGAGGTGCTCACCGGTTTGATAAGAGCCCTCCAGGGGCCTGATCTGGCCCTCGGGCCGCATGTTTGGCACCCCTGAGTTAAAAGCTACAACTGTTAAAGTTAAATCAGGCCATGTTGACCAATTTAAAGTCTCAGGTGCTGTCTTGAAAAAAAAAGGACACTCAAAATGTTGCTGTAGAACTACAGCATTTGTTAAGTGATGCTGGGCTAAATGGACCATGGGTCTGATCCAGCAGTGCTCTTCTTTTGTTCTTAACTGGTTGGATTTCTAAAAAGGAATAACCTAGTCTCTTTAAAAGCACGTGGAAGCATTCCTTCTAGGTGGGGAGAGAATGTTTAGCTGAGAGGTGATATGATCATCATCTTCAAGTTCTTGAAGGGCTGTCATAGAGAGGATGGGGTGGAATTGTTTTCTGTGGCCCCGAAAGTTAGGACCAGAACCAATGGATTGAAATTAAATCAAAAGAGTTTCCAGCTCAACATTAGGAAGCAATTCCTGACCGTTAGAACGATTCCTCGGTGGAACAGGCTTCCTCCTTGTGAGGTGGTGGGCTCTCCTTCCTTGGAGGTTTTTCAACAGAGGCTAGGTGGCCACCTGACAGCAATGCAGATCCTGTGTATTTAGGGGGAGGTGTTTGTGAGTTTCCTGCATTGTGCAGGGGGTTGGACTAGATGACCCTGGAGGTCCCTTCCAACTCTAGGATTCTATGATTTTTAGAGCGATTCCTCAGTGGAAGAGGCTTCCTCCTCGGGAGGTGGTGGGCTCTCCTTCCTTGGAGGTTTTTAAACAGAGGCTGGATGGCCCTCAGACAGCAATGAAGATCCTGTGAATTTAGGGGGAGGTGTTTGTGAGTTTCCTGCATTGTGCAGGGGGTTAGACTAGATGACCCTGGAAGTCCCATCGAACTCTACGATTCTGTGATTCTTTAGGAGGTGGTGGGATCCCCTTCCTTGAAGGTTTTTAAACAGAGGCTAGATCTAACAGCGATGAAGATCCTGTGAATTTAGGGGGAGGTATTTGGGAGTTTCCTGCATTGTGCAGGGGGTTGGACTAGATGACCCTGGAAGTCCCTTCCAACTCTAGGATTCTAGGATTCTATGACCATTAGAGCCATTCCTCAGTGGAACAGGCTTCCTTGGGAGGTGGAGGGCTTTCCTTCCTTGGAGGTTTTTAAACAGAAGCTAGATGGCCATCTGACAGCGATGAGGATCCTGTGAATTTAGGGGGAGGTGTTTGTGAGTTTCCTGCATTGTGCAGGGGGTTGGACTTGATGACCCTGGAAGTCCCTTCCAACTCTAGGATTCTAGGATTCTATGACTGTTAGAGCCATTCCTCAGTGGAACAGGCTTCCTCGGGAGGTGGAGGGCTCTCCTTCCTTGGAGGTTTTTAAACAGAAGCTAGATGGCCATCTGACAGCGATGAGGATCCTGTGAATTTAGGGGGAGGTGTTTGTGAGTTTCCTGCATTGTGCAGGGGGTTGGACTAGATGACCATGGAGGTCCCTTCCAACTCTAGGATTCTAGGATTCTATGACCGTTAGAGCCATTCCTCAGTGGAACAGGCTTCCTTGGGAGGTGGAGGGCTTTCCTTCCTTGGAGGTTTTTAAACAGAAGCTAGATGGCCATCTGACAGCGATGAGGATCCTGTGAATTTAGGGGGAGGTGTTTGTGAGTTTCCTGCATTGTGCAGGGGGTTGGACTAGATGACCCTGGAAGTCCCTTCCAACTCTAGAATTCTATGACTGTTAGAGCGATTCCTCAGTGGAACAGGCTTCCTCGGGAGGTGGAGGGCTCTCCTTCCTTGGAGGTTTTTAAACAGAAGCTAGATGGCCCCCTGACAGCAATGAAGATCCTGTGAATTTGCGGGGAGGCATTTGTGGGTTTCCTGCATTGTGCCGGGGGTTGGACTAGATGACCCTGGAGGTCCCTTCCAGGTCTTTGATTCTGTGATTCTAGGAAGTCTCAGACTGCATCCACACAGTGACAATTCTCCATTGGGCATTCATTGCCCCTGCAAATGCCGAGACATCCACACTAGCAGTGGAACATCCGATGAGGGTTTTTCTGCACTCTTCTCCCCAACAGCTGCTGCAGTTCCCCCGCTGTTCCATCAGAGGACTTTCACCCCCCCCCCCCCAGTAATTTGTTATAATGCTACAGCAATTACTGTTTTTCTCTTTCCCCCCCCCAGCTCTCTAAAAGCCCTCGTGTTCATGGTGTGGAAAATGGCCACTGCAAGGAGCAGCTGACCAAAGGAAAATTGTGCTGATGTGGGCTAGGCCTTCTCAAATGAGAAAGTTCCTCTCCAGATGGTGCGCTAACCCACTTGGATTACATCCTTCGTGAAAAGAGCAGAGCCCAGCAGATCTGAGAAAGTGGGTACTGAGGAGGAGGGAAATCTGGAAGGGGGAAGAACGGAGGAAGACAGGCGCTCTGGAAAAGTAACCCTGGGCACGGCCGCTGCCCTCCAACCTGCTCCCTTTCCCTACCTGGTCAGTCAGTGTGCAGTTCCGCACCAGGGCTATTGCAGCGATGGCGCTCGAAAACTTTGCTCCGGTCGGAGCGAAGGTAAAGAAAGAAAGGTATGGAAGCTGCCTCAGTTTTCACAGACTTTGTCTGGAGACCTCTTTATGTCCATTGAGGGACCACCAGTCCCAATGTTTCTACATAGGATTTGTTGCCAGAGGATAATGGTGATGGTCAATGCCCAGATTGGGTTTTAGAAAAAGAGGAAGAAGAGGAAGAGATTGGATTTATACCCCACCCTTTACTTGGAGGCTCAGAGTTGCTCACAATCTCCTTTACTGCTCCCTCCTTACAACAGACACCTTGTGAGGTAGATGGGGCTGAGAGAGAGCTCTGACAGAACTTGTGATTGACCCAAGGCCATTTCAGCAGCTGCACGTGGAGGAGTGGGTTCTGCCAGGTAAGAGTCCACAGTCTTAACCACTACACCAAGCTGCTGGCTGCAAAGTGCTGGGATGGGGGAGATGGAGGTGGAAGGAAAACCCCCTGCTTGCACACAACGCGATTCCACAGTTTTAGGATTGTCCGCCTCAGCCACTTTCAGAAGCTCAGCTTTGGCTCCTCCCCACAGTGGATGGCAAAGGCCGCCCCCTGGCTTTTTAAAAAGCCTCCCAACTTTTAAAATCCTGGCCAAGGCCCTGCCTCCAAGGGACCTTGCTTGTGCGCTTCTGCGTCCAGATGCCGAGGAGGCTTCTGGCACGCAGCTCAAAAATTTGCTACCACTTTGACAGCGGTAGATTTTTGAGCCGCTCTGAGAAGCCTAGAGGATGCGGTGAGTGCGGGATGGGAATGGCAGGTGAGTGCGGGTGGGGGGGCAGCAGATGTGAGTGTTTGGAAGCGTTTTTCATCTTGACTTCTCAGGCGTCTCTGAGTCGGCCCAAACCGTCCATCTGTAATCCTAAAATCCTAGAGTTAGAAGGTACCCCCAGGGTCATCTAGTCCAACCCCATGCACAATGCAGGAAACTTACCTCCCCATAAATACACAGGATCTTCATTGCTGTCAGGTGACCATCTAGGCTCTGTTGAAAAACCTACTAGGAAGGAGAGCCCACCACCTCCCGAGGAAGCCTGTTCCACTGAGGAACTGCTCTAACGGTCAGGAAGTTCTTCCTAATGTTGAGCCAGAAACTCTTTTGATTTAATTTCAGCCCATTGATTCTGGTCCTACCTTCTGGGGCCACAGAAAACAATTCCACACCATCCTCTATAGGACAGCCCTTCAAGTACTTGGTGATCATATCACCTCCCAGCCGCCTCCTCTCCAGGCTAAACATCCCCAGCTCCTCCAACCTTTCTTCATAGGACTTGGTCTCCAGACCCCTCACCATCTTCGTCGCCCTCCTCTGGACCCCTTCCAGCTTGTCTATATCCTTCTTAAAATGTGGTGCCGAAAACTGAACACAAGAGTCCAGGTGAGGTCTTACCAGAGCAGAGGAAAGCGATACCATCACTTCACGTGATCTGGACACTACACTTCTGTTGATACAGCCCAAAATTGCATTTGCCTTTTTAGCCACCGCATCACACTGTTGACTCATGTTCAGCGTATGATCCACTAAGACCCCTAGATCCTTTTCGCACATACAACTGCTAAGACCAGTCTCCCCCATCCTATAACCATGCATTGGATAAATGCAGAACTTTATCCCTGTTATAATTCATGTGATTGGTTTTAGCCCAGTTTTCCAGCCTGTCAAGGTCATCCTGTATCCTCTTTCTGTCTTCTTCTGTGTTTGCAACCCCTCCCAATTTAGTATCATCTGCAAATTTAATAATCATTCCCTCTCTTGGAGACAAATCACCTTTGGAGACAAAGGACTCATCCTGCCCTGACCTTTATGGCTCCGTGGTAGAGCATCTGCTTGGGAAGCAGAAGGTCCCAGGTTCAATCCCTGGCATCTCCAAAAAAGGGTCCAGGCAAATAGGTGTGAAAAACCTCAGCTTGAGACCCTGGAGAGCCGCTGCCAGTCTGAGAAGACAATACTGACTTTGATGGACCAAGGGTCTGATTCGGTATAAGGCAGCTTCATATGTTCATATATGTTTATCTAGGAATCTCTCCCCCAACTCATTCCTTGCATTCCGGCTTCATTGGCTTAGAAAGAGCTTCCCTGTTAATTTCGGCTCTTACCTGCTTTGCTTCATCCCTTGATTGCACACCTGACCCCCTTGATGTGTTCCCTTTATCCTTCTCCGTTCCTCATTCATGGCCCTATTCCCCCGGCCACTTAACACTCAATGAAACAAAAATGTTCCTCATCAGCCAAAGAGGAGGCCTGCACCAGGCACATTAATGGCAAATGCTTCCCTGTTCCCTTTGATGCTCCGCTAGAATTGTTTCTGTTCTCTCATGGGGAGACTCTTCTATTCTTTTATTCATTTAAACCTCAGCCCAGGCCTCCGTTTTCACCTTTGTTTCCCGGCACGGTGCTAATTGTACCACTTTAACCACATTCATCGGGCTGTAGATTTCCTTTAAGGGCTGCTTCACAGGTCTTTTGAAAAAAAGAGGATTTGTACAAATGCAGGGATGAAAATGGTGCGTCTTTGCAGATATGTGCATGACACAGGTATGGCCCTCAGAGAGCCAGGGCCTGAGGGGGGAAACAGAAAATGGCATGGAGTTAAATGTGTCAAGTACATTCTCATCCTATCCTTCCTCTCAGGGGCTCAGGGTTTTTCATGGTTCCCCTTTCCCACATAAGAACATAACATAAGAACATAAGAGAAGCCATGTTGGATCAGGCTAATGGCCCATCCAGTCCAACACTCTGTGTCACACAGTGGCCAACCTCCCCCCCCCCCCCCAAAGTGCCATCAGGAGGTACGCACATATATATATATATACAGATGTTCATATGTCTAAGGGGAGGGATGGTGGCTTAGTGGTCAAGCATTTGCTTGGTAAGCAGAAGGTCCCAGGTTCAATCCCCGGCATCTCCAACTAAAAAGGGGTCCAGGCAAACAGGCGTGAAAAACCTCAGCTTGAGACCCTGGAGAGCCACTGCCAGTCTGAGTAGACGACTTTAGGGAGGGACAGTGGCTCAGTGGTAGAGCATCTACTTGGTAAGCAGAAGGTCCCAGGTTCAATCCCCAGCATCTCCAATGAAAAGGGGTGCAGGCAAGTAGGCGTGAAAAACCTCCGCTTGAGACCCTGGAGAGCCGCTGCCATTCTGAGTAGACTTTGATGGACTAGGGTGTGATTCAGTATAAGGCAGCTTCATATGTTCATATGTCTAAGGGGAGGGATGGTGGCTCAGTGGTAGAGCATCCACCTGGTAAGCAGAAGGTCCCAGGTTCAATCCAGCATCTCCAACTAAAAAGGGTCCAGGCAAGTAGGCGTGAAAAACCTCAGCTTGAGACCCCGGAGAGCCGCTGCCAGTCTGAGTAGACAAGACTGACTTTGATGGACCGAGGGTCTGATTCAGTAGAAGGCAGTTTCATAGGTTCATATGTTCAAAATCTCTGGGGAGGGATGGTGGCTCAGTGGTAGAGTGTCTGCTTGGTAATCAGAAGGTCCCAGGTTCAATCCCTTGCAACTAAAAAGGGGTCCAGGCAAATAGGCGTGAAAAACCTCCGCTTGAGACCCTGGAGAGCCGCTGCCAGTCTGAGGAGACAAGACTGACTTTGATGGACCAAGAGTCTGATTCAGTAAAAGGCAGCTTCAGATGTTCATATGTTCTCTGTGTTGAGGAAATAATTTTGATATTTACAGTCAGAACAAATGGTTTTTAAAAATATATATATATGCGCCTCTGTGTTTTTAAAACTCCCCCCCCCACCCCAAATCCTACAGTAAATCCTTTTCTGGAAAATATAGTCGGCTCTAAGTATAGCCCTCACACTAGCAGTGCTGCATTCCTTCCCCTTATAGATCACAAGATGTTCTCATGAAACGGGAACAAATCAGAAAATGCGTAAATCGTAAGTCGGTGACTGAGCTGTGAGAGGTGTCGGGCCTGTGAGGAGAACTCCATTAAAGGAAACCGAAGACCAGAAGACCCCCCCCCTCCTCTCTGACAAGTACGCCAAAGAAAGAAACGAGCTGGTGCGGGGGGGGGGGGGGAGCTGACAGAACATCAGGGGTGTCAATCTTGTTTCAGGACCAGAGCCTGACAAAAGAAAAGCACCTTGAGAAATTCGCCCCACAGTGAAACCAGAGGCCCCGTTTCCAGGAGCGCTCCGACAGAAACATGATTCAAGACATCAGTAGAGGCCTTGCCTTTTTCAATCGGATCCGGGCAGCGCGGGGGTTGGGTCCCTCCGGAGCAGCTCCTGTGCTGAAGTGCAGAGTTCACCCGCGTCACCTTTGCTCTAGAGCTTTGCTCGCTGGTCTCCGCGGTGCTTCTGCTCCGGCAGGTTTCATACTCTCCCTTTTTCTCATCTCCTTTTCTTTCGTGATCTTTTGTTTCCCTGCTCAGGTCACTGTGGAGGATCAATGAGGCACGGCTGTTAGCTGTTTGCAACCTGGCTAAATAAGGGCCAATTCAGCGAACGGGGCCCGGGGAATTATTTATGTATTATTTGGACTTCTAGGTCACCCTCCCCCGCAAGCAGGGCTCCGGGCAGCTTACATCAGAATCAAACACAGGGATCTAAGTTAAATTACATTAAGTCACCATCAAAACACAATACAGCTCAATATGAAAAACAGATCCAAGATACGTTGTCGAAGATTTTCACAGCCAGAGTTCGTTAGTTGTAGATTTTCTGGGCTGTATGGCCACGGTTTTGACAATGTGAGACCTGATGTTTCGCAAGCAACTAGCATCCTCAGAGGTATTACCCAGAAAACTGGAGTTCTTTGGGTCAAAGTGAGAAGAAGATGGTAGGCAGGTAATCAGGAACTTGCAGTTGCTGGAATGGCCTTGGGTTAGCCACAGCTCTTGCAGAGCTTTCCTTGAAAGGGCAGCTTCTGGGAGAGCTCTCTCAGCCCCATCAACCTCATAGGGTGTCTGTTGTGGGGGGGGGGGGAGAAAGGGAAAGGAGATTGTAGGCTTCTCTGAGACTCTGTCCTTGAAAGGCCAGCTTCTGGGAGAGCCCTCTCAGCACATGTGCCAGGTGGAGATGGCCATAGGAGCAGGCGAGGCAGCTGAGCCTGGAGAGGAGGGGAGCGCAGCAGCGACCTGCACAGAAACTGATCCACCTTTAGTAAAGGTGGAAGCTGCTGGGACCCATGAAATAACGGGCCCGGGGGATGAGGAAGACGAGATTGCTCGAGAATTCCATTTGATGGTAGGGATGGAAGAGGTCACCAAGGGGTTGTCAAGCATGGTAGAATTCCACTGGTGATTAATTGTTTTAGGGTCCTCCATAAAGCTGGCTTGTGAAATATCATGGAGGACCAAGGTCTGTTAACTCTGTTATTCTTTCCCCCTCATCTAACATGGGGGGCAAATACTTTAGCTCTAGAGAAAAAGGCCCAGCAACGACTATACTACTTAAGACTCTTAAGATTACAACAACTGTCAGGGAGTCTGCTGGTTGCCTTTTATCGTAGTTCCATTGAGAGCATTTTATCTTATTGCCTCTGCGCGTGGTTTGGGAGCTGCACGGAAGCAGAGAGAAGGGTGCTCCAAAGAGTGACGAGAAGAGCACAAAAGATTTGTGGATGTTCTCTCCCCTCATTGGTGGATCTGTATAATATGGCATGTAAAAGGAAGATACAAATGATCCTAAGGGACCATACACATCTGGGCCATTTGCTTTTTGAGATCTTACCGTCAGGTAGACGATATAGAGTGTTGAAGGCTAGGACAAACAGATTTAAAGACAGTTTCTATCCAAGTGCTGTGGTTAGTTTAAATGCAGGGTTATGAAGGATTATCTGTTTTAGATGTATTTAATGGTTTAAATGGTTTTATGAATGTTTATCTGTTTTAGATGTATTTAAATGGTTTAAATGGTTTTAATGATTTAAATGGTTTTAGATGTATTTTAAATGGTTTATGAATATGTGTGTTTGATGTGTTGGTATGTTTGTGGAAGAGCACCTCATTTCGTTGCTCTCTTTTTGTTGAGAACAATGACAATAAATTTATCTATCTATCTATCTATCTATCTATCTATCTATCTATCTATCTATCTATCTATCTATCTATCTATCTATCTATCTATCTATCTATCTATCATCTATCTATCTATCTATCTATCTATCTATCTATCTATCTATCTATCTATCTATCTATCTATCTATCTATCTATCTATCTTTTTGCTTTAATGCTTGCAAAGTAGAAGTAGAGAGAAACGAAACTAACTTGAGAAAAAGTAATCAGGGAGGGAAGGTGGCTCAGTGGTAGAGCATCTGCTTGAGAAGCGGAAGGTCCCAGGTTCAATCCCCGGCATCTCCAAAAAAGGGTCCAGGCAAATAGGTGTGAAAAACCTCAGCTTGAGACCCTGGAGAGCCGCTGCCAGTCTGAGAAGACAATACTGACTTTGATAGACCAAGGGTCTGATTCAGTATAAGGCAGCTTCATATGTTCATATACCTTCCCATACATTCCTGTTAGGGAGTGTGGCACATCTGGGGAAAGCAAGGACGGAGTCCTGATAACGCTATGAGAATGTAGACATTTATGATAGTTTATGTGTGAGAGCGCATCCCTCGCCCCCACCTTTTGGAATCCTTTTAAAGTATGCCTTAAAAGTATTGTATCAATGTATCTTTAGCATCACTCCTAAGAATTTGTTACACAGAAAGTATCGGTCTATCAATAAATGTAGTTTTGTAGCAAACCTGACTCGTCATTGAAACCACATGCTTGACACCACCCACCTCACAGGGTGTCTGTTGTGGGGGAGGAAGGGAAAGGAGATTGTAGGCTGCTCTGAGACTCTGTCCTTGAAAGGGCAGCTTCTGGGAGAGCCGTCTCAGCCCCACCCACCGCATAGGGTGTCTGTTGTGGGGGAAGAAGGGAAAGGAGATTGCAGGCTGCTCTAAGACTCTGTCCTTGAAAGGGCAGTTTCTGGGAGAGATCTCTCAGCCCTACCCACCTCACAGGGTGTCGGTTGTGGGAGGAGAAGATAAAGGAGATTGAAAGCCGCTCTGAGTCTCTGATTCAGAGAGAAGGGCGGGGTATAAATCTGCAATTCTTCTATAGAGTCATCCAGGGCTTCTATAGAGTATTCCATTATCTCCGGGGGACCTCATCTCCGTAGTCTAGAGGTGAGCTGTAATTCCAGAGAATGCCCACGTCTCACCTGGAGGCTGGTGTCAGAACTTGTAACTTTCCTATGTGCTGTTAGCCTATGTGACTCCATATTGTAACCAGGCACTAACCCATGTAACCTTGCTTCAGCAACTAACAAACATCTCTGTGCATTTCAAACAAACTGTGATCACTGAAGGGTGACAGATAGCCTCTGGTCAACATCTGCAGGTGGCTCTTTGAAGCTGGGCTGGTCAGGCTCTCTCAGCAGGACTCCATCCTCCCTTACTGATAACAGACCCTGAGAAACAGACAGTTGTCTCTGGCCGTGTGAAAGATCGTTTTATTGTTGTCACCATAACCGCATAGAATGTAACCAATGCTAACTTTCGGTATCAGTGTTATCCTGTGCCTTCAGCTTTGTAGTTCTCAATAAACGCCTATACTTTTGTAACAAAGTCTTGGGCCTCGTTTGGAGTTCTTCCAGTTCTGACAGCTGGCTTCTCTAGTGGGGAAAGACAGGGTTGCCACCTTCCAGGGAGATCCTAACTTCTCCCAGAATTACAACTGGTCTCAAAGCTATAGAGATCTGTTGCTTTGGAGAAAATGGCTGTTTTGGAGGATGGACTACATGGCATCTCATCTGCATGGAACGCCCTTCCCTCCCCAAACACCCAAGCACAGCTCCCCAAATCTCCAGGAATTTCCAAGGACAGAGTTGGCAACCCTGAAGGCAGACCTCCTAGTTGCGTGCTGCCCCCACTGTGTCGCATCTGTCTTCATTAAACCCGAGCAATGAACTGAAGGCAGATGCTGTGCCAAGCCGGAATGGATTTTCGCTCTCAAACAGAAACATTCCTGCTTGCTTTCCCCAGCTCAGCTCCCGAAACCGGCAAATGTGTCTTGGAGAGTTTTGTGGGAGACTGCTCCTGCTGGGCGCATGGTGCGCAAAACGGTTCCATCGCCAGTTGATGTTGTTGTAACAAATAATTAGGCCGTGCCCTTTGGTTTAGAAGCCTGCTGGTTAGAACCGTGCAATTAATTAGTTTCTTGCTTCAGTGGGTGTTTCAGAAGCAACTTCCTGGCAGACCCCACGGTTCTTGCCCCAGGGACCTCTTGCCTGTTGCAGCTGGTGGCATGAAGAGGCCAGCCTTGCGCAGCCCTGAGAAGGAGAAGGAGAAGAAGAAGAAGAGACCTCACCCCCACCTGCCTTCTGCAGCCCTGAGAAGGAGAAGGAGAAGACACCTCACCCCCACCTGCCTTCTGCAGCCCTGAGAAGGAGAAGAAGAAGAAGAGACCTCACCCCCACCTGCCTTCCGCAGCCCTGAGAAGGAGAAGGAGAAGAAGAAGAAGAAGGAGAAGAAGAAGAAGAGACCTCACCCCCACCTGCCTTCCGCAGCCCTGAGAAGGAGAAGAAGAAGAAGAAGAAGAAGAGACCTCACCCCCACCTGCCTTCTGCAGCCCTGAGAAGGAGCCTTCAGGAAGAAGAAGAAGAAAGAAAGAAGAAAGAAGAAGAGGAAGAAAGAAAGAAAAAGAAAAAGAAGATGATGATATCGGATTTATACCCCACCCTATACTCTGAATCTCAGAGTGGTCACAATCTTCTTTACCTCCTCCCCCCACAACAGACACCCTGTGAGGTGGTTGGGTGGGGCTGAGAGAGCTCTGACAGAAGCTGCCCTTTCAAGGACAACTCCTGCGATAGCTATGGCTGACCCAAGGCCATTCCAGCGGCTGCAAGGGGAGGAGCGGGGAATCAAACCTGATTCTCCCAGATAAGAGTCCGCACCCTTAACCACCACACCAAACTGGCTCTCACATCTGCATCTCACTGGCTCTCACAATTCCGTCCTTGGAAATTCCTGGAGATTTGGGAATTTGAGATTTGGGAGCAGTGCCCCGGCAGGGTGGTGTTTGGGGAGGGAAGGGAGTTCAATGCAGATGTGACATCATTTACGGTCCTGTACAGGGCGACCAACTACCTCTTGGCCACGAAGGGGGGATGGGGGCAGAGTTGCCACATCCAGGTTGAGAAACCCCCGGAGATGTGGAGGTGGGGCCTCGGAAGGGCTGGGGCCGTTTTAGGGCTGTCAGCTCTGGGTTGGAAACTACGTGGAGACTTTGGGGGTGGAGCTCAGGGAGGGACCTCAGTGGGGTGCAAGGTCACGAAGTAACCCCCCCCCCAAGTAGACTTCTCCCCTCCCCCCAGGGGAAGTGACCCTGGTCATATGGAGATTTGTAAAAGCGAGAGATCTCCAGTTGCCACCTAGATCAGGGGTAGCCAAGCTTGCTTTTAACACAGGAGCCACATAGCATAAATGTCAGCTGTTTGAGAGCCACAAGACGTGAACGTCAGATGTTTGAGGGAGGGAGGGAGGGAGGGAGGGAAGGAAGGAAGGAAGGAAGGAAGGAAGGAAGGAAGGAAGGAAGGAAGGAAGGAAGGAAGGAAGGAAGGAAGGAAGGAAGGAAGGTAAATAAATAGTTTGGGGAGGGAGAGGTGGAAAGAAAGCACCTTTAATTTTAAATATGTTCTCCAAGCCAGCCAATGGGGGCTTCGAGAGCCACACAATACGTGTGAAAGAGCCACATGTGGTTCCCGAGCCGCAATTTGGCCACCCCTGACCTAGATGTCGGCAACTCTAGAATTCTGTGGGGTGCAACGCCATAGATCCCACCCTCCAATGTGTCCACTTTCTCCAGAGGGAGTGATCCTTGTAGCCTGGAGATGAGCGGTAGTTCCAGGGGAACCCCAGGCCCCATCTGGAGGCTGTTGGCATCCCCGGCTTCTGTTCTAGGGGGGCACGAGGCCTGGTGATGAGGCCACCCCCTTACAGGCTTTCAAGAGGTGGGGATAGAATCACACAGAATCCTGGAGTTGGACAGGACACAAAGCAGGAAGCTCACAAATACCTCCCTCCCACACACACATCCCCAGTGATGCTTGATCCATGCCCAGAAGATGGCAAAAACCTCCCGGAGACCGCTTGTAATTCTGGGAGACCTCCAGGCCCCACCTGGTGGTTAGCAACCCTAAGGCATGAGCTGCACTGATGGTTCCAGAAGTGTTTCTATGCGGGTGTTTTCTTTCTGTGAGGCTCCATCAGGAAGCCAACACCGTCCTCCTCCTCCTCCCCCCTTCTTGTGATGCTGCATATTAATGTCGGAGGCTAATCAATCTCTTCTCGGCGGCACGCCGGGGTGATGGTTAGCTAACGAGGCAGGCCGTCTCGTTCAATATCTGTCATTTCAGCCCCAGTTTCTACACAGGTTTTTGAGCCTTCAATCAAGAGCGCCACGAAATTACCCTAATGAAAAGCTCCTCTATGAGGAGCGCCGCAATAACAGTGGGGAGGGGAAGGCATCTTGGCTGCCTCTTGCTGGCTGAAGCCTCAGCCCGGCAGGACGGAGAGAAAACAGCGGTGCCCTTTGCCACAGCTAAGTGGGCTGCAGAAACAAGGTGTCGCTGAATGGCTGAGAGGAGAAGAAGAAGAAGAATCGTAGAGTTGGAAGGGACCTCTCGGGTCATCTAGTCCAACCCCTGAACAATGCAGGAAACTCACAAACACCTCCCCCTCAATTCACAGGATCTTCATTGCTATCAGGTGGCCATCTAGCCTCTGTTGAAAAACCTTCAAGGAAGGAGAGCCCACCACCTCCTGAGGAAGCCTGTTCCACTGAGGAACCGCTTTAACAGTCATAGAATCCTAGAGTTGGAAGGGACCTCCAGGGTCATCTAGTCTAACCCCCTGCACAATGCAGGAAACTCACAAACACCTCCCCCTAAATTCACAGGATCTTCATTGCTGTCAGATGGCCATCTAGCCTCTGTTTAAAAGGAACAGAGCTCCAGGAAATGGGAGCCCACCACCACTGAGGAATCGATCTAACGGTCAGGAAGTTCTTCCTAATGTTGAGCCGGAAACTCTTTTGATTTAATTTCAACCCATTGGTTCTGGTCCTGCCTTCCGGGGCCACAGAAAACAATTCCACTCCATCCTCTCCCCAAGTCTCCAGGAATTCCCTAACCCAAAACTGGCAACCCTACCTGGTACGGCCGGGCAGGGACAAAGAAACACGGAAGAGAGAGGATTCTCCTCAACCTGGGAGCCTCCAAGGAAGATCCGGAGAGTCCTTGCAAAAGTCTGTCTTCGTAACTGCAACAGAAAAGCCTGTCTGCTCCAATTAAATGGCATTCTCCCTTTCAGAAATGTCTTCCTCTGATTGTTTCAGAGTGAATGCTTCTGTCATAGGTGATATCATAATAAATTCCTTTAAAACAAGAGCAGAGCAAGATTCTGCTGAGGGTTCTTATTAATCCCCCCATCCATGGTCTTCTTCATGGACGTTGCCCAGCAGTGCTGGGAAGGGAACAACTGCATCTCTTGGGGATGTTGGATGAGAAATGGTAGAAAAGGAAACCGCAGGCTCTCACCTTCGCCTGCCATGGAAATACTCTGCAGGGATTAGCGGTTTGCTGAGCTGTAGCATTTCCGAAGAAGAGGGGTGTGCAAAGGGTTGGTGTTCCCAAGGGCAGAAGAAAGATTTCTTCCCTCGTCCCTCAAGCAGCATCCCATTGATCTCTGCAAAATGCTGCTTGCAGCTTCCCCACCTAGAGTGACCTGAATCACAGAATCATAGAGTTGGAAGGGACCTCCAGGGTCATCTAGTCCAACCCCCTGCACAATGCAGGAAACTCACAAACACCCCCCACCCCCGAAATTCACAGGATCCTCATTGCTGTCAGATGGCCATCTAGCCTCTGTTGAAAAACCTCCAAGGAAGGAGAGCCCACCACCTCCCGAGGAGGAAGCCTGTTCCACTGAGGAACCACTCAAGCAGTCATAGAATCATAGAGTTGGAAGAGACCTCCAGGATCATCTAGTCCAACCTCCTGCACAATGCAGGAAACTCACAAATACCTCCCCCTACATTCACAGGATCCTCATTGCTGTCAGATGGCCATCTAGCCTCTGTCGAAAAACCTCCAAGGAAGGAGAGCCCACCACCTCCCGAGGAGGAAGCCTGTTCCATTGAGGAACCGCTCTAACAGTCATAGAATCCTAGAGTTGGAAGGGACCTCCAGGGTCGTCTAGTCCAACCTCCTCCACTATGCAGGGAACTCACAAACACCTCCCCCTAAATTCACAGGATCTTCATTGCTGTAGGATGGCCATCTAGCCTCTGTTGAAAAACCTCCAAGGAAGGAGAGCCCACCACCTCCCGAGGAGGAAGCCTGTTCCACTGAGGAACCACTCAAGCAGTCATAGAAACATAGAGTTGGAAGAGACCTCCAGGATCATCTAGTCCAACCTCCTGCACAATGCAGGAAACTCACAAACACCTCCCCCTAAATTCACAGGATCTTCATTGCTGTCAGATGGCCATCTAGCCTCTGTTGAAAAACCTCCAAGGAAGGGGAGCCCACCACCTCCCAAGGAAGCCTGTTCCATTGAAGAACCACTCAAGCAGTCATATAATCATAGAGTTGGAAGAGACCTCCAGGATCATCTAGTCCAACCCCCTGCACAATGCAGGAAACTCACAAATACCTCCCCCTAAATTCACAGGATCCTCATTGCTGTCAGATGGCCATCTAGCCTCTGTTGAAAAACCTCTTAGGAAGGAGAGCCCACCACCTCCCGAGGAAGCCTGTTCCACTGAGGAATCGCTCTAACAGTCAGGAAGTTCTTCCTAATGTTGAGCTGGAAACTTTTTTGATTTAATTTCAACCCATTGGTTTTGGTCCTACCTTCTTGGGCCACAGAAAACAATTCCACACCATCCTCCATATGACAGCCCTTCAAGTACTTGAAGATGGTGATCATATCACCTCTCAGCCGCCTCCTCTCCAGGCTAAACATCCCCAGCTCCTTCGACCTATCCTCATAGGACTTGGTCTCCAGACCCCTCACCATCTTCGTCGCCCTCCTCTGGACCCGTTCCAGCTTGTCTATATCCTTTTTAAAATGTGGTGTCCAAAACTGAACACAATACTCCAGGTGAGGTCTTACCAGAGCAAAGTAAACTGATACCATCACTTCACCTGATCTGGACTCTATACTTCCGTTGATAAAGCCCAAAATTGCATTTGCCTTTTTAGCCACCGCATCACACTGTTGACTCATGTTCAGTGTATGATCCACTAAGACCCCTAGATCCCTTTCGCACATACTACTGCTAAGACAAGTCTCCCCCATCCTATAATCATTGATTGGATTTTTCCTACCTAAATGCTGAACTTTACATTTATCCCTGTTAAAATTCATTTTATTGATTTTAGCCCAGTTTTCCAGCCTGTCAAGGTCATCCTGTATCCAGTTTCTGTCTTCTTCTGTGTTTGCAACCCCTCCCAGTTTAGTATCATCCGCATTTAATACGGAAAAAGGAAAAGAAAGGTCCCCTGTGCAAGCGCCCGTCGTTTCCGACTCTGGGGTGACGTTGCTTTCACAACGTTTTCACGGCAGACTTTTTACGGGGTCGTTTGTCATTGCCTTTCCCAGTCTTTTACACTTTCCCCCCAGCAAGCAGGGGACTCATTTTACCGACCTCGGAAGGATGGAAGGCTGAGTCAACCTTGGGCCGGCTACCTGAATCCAGCTTCTGCCAGAATCGAACTCAGGTCGTGAGCAGAGTGTTCACACCACAGTACTGCAGTACTGCTGCTTTAACACTCTGCGCCTCTATTCCTTCATCCAAATCATTGATAGAGACGTTGAACAAAACAGGTCCTGGAGTTTCCCAACCTGGATCTACCAATGCTACTGGTGAAAGGGGGGGTGGGGCTTGCAATCCTAAATAGGTTTAAGTTTATTCAATTTATATCCTGCTGTCCCCGCCGGAGGTGAGTTGGGGAAGGGGCTACTGTGCGGGTTGAAAGACAGGAGGGCAAGTTGGTGCTCAGATGTGGAAGGCTGTTCCTCACGCTTGTCTGAACTTGGGCAGGAAGTAGGAACTACAGCAGGAGTCGGGCTGTTTTACACCAGACCACCCCAGCCTTGCCCTGCTGGCTAGAGTCTGTGTGGGCATCCTTACTCCCCTTTGCCTGGTTTGTGTCAGGGCTCCAAGAATCCCACCACCAGTGAACAGTGATGCTTAGGGCTGGAGAGGGGGGGACAGTGTTTGCAGAGTGGAGAAGAAAATGTGGCAGGGCCGCAGCGCTTTCTTTTGTAGCGGGAACGCCTTTGCATATTAGGCCGCACCCCCTGATCGTGTAGCCAATCCTCCTGGAGCTTCCGGTAGGCCCTGCACTAAGAGCCCTGTAAGCTCTTGGAGGATTGGCTCCATCGGGGGTTTGTGGCCTAATATGCAAAGGAGCTCCTGCTACAAACAAGCCCTGGGCCCAGGTATAATATTATACCTATAACTGGTGCTGGGATCCCAAGGTCTGTCAAGATGAGGGCTACCACCTCTGGGGTGGGAAGTACCTGGAGATTTTGAAGGTGGAACCCGGGGAGAAAAGGGGAGGGACCTCAGCAGTAGGCTTCCCAATCCCCAGGTCCCAGCGGGGGTCCCCGTGTTGACAGGCTTCTCCCCGCCCCCAGCCAGCTGGCCGGCAGAGGAAGCCCCGCCCCCACAGTCATCCTGTAGTTTTAGAGCTCCTGCAGGTTTAGAAACCTGCAAACAGTTTTTAAAATGTGTCCCTTTAAGGCTGAGCAGGAAGCAGGAAACAGGAAGGGCTTCATGGGAAAGGATCTGTAACAGTTTCCTTAGAGAACAGCCCCTCCCTTTCTTTTGGTTTCGTTTCCAGAGCAAGCAAGAATATTCTGCAGGAACAAGACCCAGTAAGTATTTGTGTGTGTGTGAGAGAGGGAGGGGGCAGGGGATTCCCTGGTTTGGAGGCCCTCCCCCCCTTTAGAAAGCGTGGTGTGTGTGGGGGAAATATCTACTGGGCACTCTATTATTCCCTATGGAGAACGATTCCCATAGGGAAAAATGAGGAATTGATCCGCGGGTATCTGGGGCTCGGGGTGGGGGTGGGGTGGGGGAGCTGTTTTGGGGGGTAGAGGCACCAAATTTTTAGTATAGCATCTAGTGCCTCTCCCCAAAATACCTCCAAGTCTCAAAGCGATTGGACCAGGGGGTCCAATTCTATGAGCCCCCAAATAAGATGCCCCTATCCTTCATTATTTCCTATGGAAGGAAGGAATTGAAAAGGTGTGCTGCTCCTTTAAATGTGATGGCCAGAACTCCCCTTGGAGTTCAATTATGCTTGTCACAGCCTTGTTCCTGGCTCCACCCCCAAAGTCTCCTGGCTCCGCCCCCAAAGTCCCCGGATATTTCTTGAATTGGACTTGGCAACCCTACTCAGCAGGGTGTAGCCCCCCCCCCTCCAAAGCAGCCATTTCCTTCAAAGGAACTGATCTCCGTCAGCTGGAGATTTCTTGAAATTCCAGGAGATTTCAAGCCACCACCTGGAAATCGGTAATTTGGGGGAGGTCTTTGTGTCAAGCATCGATATTTTGAAATAATCAAGCTTTTGTTTTAAATCAAAGACTTGTTTTATTGAAATTCCATGACTTGCTCCAAGGAGTAGAACTTTGGAAGTAATACAGATCTTTGCACTGCATAGTATCTTAAAGGTTACTTCAAAGGAAGGGTTACAGACAACTTCAAAAGAATAAAATAAAGATGCAAACTGGAGAGCCAGTTTGGTGTGGTTAAGTGTGTGGACTCTTATCTGGGAGAACCAGGTTGGATTCTCCACTCGCAGCTGCTGGAATGGCCTTGGGGCAGCCATAGCTCTGACAGAGGTGGTTCCTGAAAGGGCAGCTGCTGTGAGAGCCCTCTCAGCCCCACCCACCTCACAGGGTGTCTGTTGTTGGGGAGGAAGGTAAAGGAGATTGTGAGCCACTCTGAGACTTTGTCCTCGAAAGGGCAGCTACTGTGAGAGCCCTCTCCAGCCCCACCCATCTCACAGGGTGTCTGTTGTGGGGAGGAAGGTAAAGGAGATTGTGAGCCGCTCTGAGACTCTTCAGAGAGGAGGGCGGGATATAAATCCAATATCTTCTTCTTCAAATTACATTTAAGGTTCAAAGGCTATTATCAACTATCTCTTTGGTCACTAAGGAATGGCGACATCTACTCTTCTCACACATTCTCAGTTCACTGATAAGACCATTTGGTGAGAAACTGTGGGAGAGGCATTTTACATTGATATTACAAGGTTACTTACACATCCTGAGAGGGTAAGATTTATTATGCAGGAGGGAAACTACTACCAAAGGAAAAAGGAAAGGAAGAGAGGGGGGCAGGGAGGATGAAAGAAGTATACTCAATTCAATATTCAGAAATAGCATGCTTCACAATTTGTGGGTTTCCCGCATTGTGCAGGGGGTTAGACTAGATGACCCTGGAGGTCCCTTCCAACTCTAGGATTCTATGATTCTAACCAGAGGAGCCGTAGAAGCGAGGGATGTTGGAGCCCCTTCCCCTTTGCTTCACATTCTGCTTTTCCAGCTGCCAGCAAGGAGCTGTAGGGATATAGCTGAATGGCTTCAAGTGTGTACGGTTGCATTTTTCAAAGTGGCAACAACTCCTCCCATCACTTGTCTGTGACCACCTCCAAATGTGAAAGGCAAATACAGTTTTAAAAAAAATCTCTTATAGGTTTTTGAATTGAGACTCGCTATCAGTGTGTCTAGATTCAGGTGGGGAAGAAGGAGGAGGAGGAAGAGGAGAAGGAGAAGAAAGAGAAGGAAAAGAAGAAGGAGGAGAAGAAGGAGAAGAAGGAGGAGGAGGAGAAGGAGAAGGAGAAGAAGGAGGAGGAGAAGGAGAGGGAAAAGAAGGAGAAGGAGGAGAAGAAGGAGGAGGAGGAGAAGGAGAAGGAAAAGAAGGAGAAGGAGGAGAAGGAGAAGGAAAAGAAGGAGAAGGAGGAGAAGGAGGAGGAGGAGGAGGAGAAGGAGAAGGAAAAGAAGGAGAAGGAGAAGAAGGAGGAGGAGAAGGAGAAGGAAAAGAAGGAGAAGGAGGAGAAGAAGGAGGAGGAGGAGAAGGAAAAGAAGGAGAAGAAGGAGGAGGAGAAGAAGAAGAAGGAAAAGAAGGAGAAGGAGGAGAAGAAGGAGAAGGAGAAACTGGCCATGTTGGTCTAAAGCAGCAGAACAATGTTAGATTCCAGTGGCATCCTTAGGACCAATGGAAGTTTATTAAAGGTGTGAACTTTTGTGCGCAGACACGTCTTCAGATACGTTGAAACAGAGTCACCAGCCATTACTTACAGGTAGTGGGTGAAGAGAATGTTGACAGGAGGGGCCAATTAGAGCTCGTGCTGGAGAAGACTCTTGAGAGTCCCCTGGACTGCAAGAAGATCCAATCAGTCAGTCCTAAGGGAAATGAACCCTGACTGTTCCCTGGAAGGTCAGATGCTGAAGCTGAAGCTGAAATACTTCGGCCACCCAATGAGAAGGGAGCACTCCCTGGAGAAGACTCTTGAGAGTCCCTTGCACTGCAAGAAGATCCAATCTGTCAGTCCTAAGGGAAATGAACCCTGACTGTTCCCTGGAAGGTCAGATGCTGAAGCTGAAGCTCAAATACTTCGGCCATCCAATGCGAAGGGAGCACTCCCTGGAGAAGACCCTGATGCTGGGAAAGACAGAAGGCCAAAGAAGAAGGGGATGGCAAAAGAGGAGATGGCTGGACAGCGTTACTGATGTAACTAACATGAATTTGAGCAGACTTCGGGGGATGGTGGAAGACAGGAGGGCCTGATGTCACTTGGTCCATGGGGTCGCAAAAAAGTCAGACTCAACTATGCAACTGAACAACAACAAAAAACCTGTGAATAGCAGCAGATTAACATAATAAAAGTTTAAAAGCAGATGCAAGAACTGAATGCCATTAGCAAATGTCGTGAGATAAAAAAAAAAAAAATCTCACTTAAACCCTGGGGATTCCATTGTCCTGAGTGTTGTAATAACTTGTAATTCAGCAATCTCCCATTCCCATCTGTTTCTGAAATGCTTTTGCAATAAAACAGGTACTTAGAGGTCCCCCATTGAGTTCCCTGGGAGGTTGTTCTCCTACAGGTTTCTCGGTCTTGTGATTCTGGATGTCAGATTTGTGTCCATTTATCCTTTGGTGTAGGGGTTAAGAACATGAGAGAAGCCATGTTGGATCAGGCCAATGGCCCACACACACACACACACACACACACACACACACACACACACACACATACACTGTGGCTAATAGTCACTGATGGACCTCTGCTCCATATTTTTATCCAATCCCTTGCCCTATGTAGAGCACTGAAGGGCATTGTTGGCATCTGATGTTAGAAGATGAGCAAGCGACTGTACCTGAGATGGGATAGTCGATGTTGAGTCCAGTGATTGAGTTATTTGGGTGTCTGGCAGCAAAGTTGGCATCTGGGTTTATTGCAAGGTCTGGTACCAGAGTCCATGTTCAAATTAGATTATGATGGGTGAGACATTGTTTGAGATGTGGAGGTGTGTGTCTCTCTGTGGGCAAGAAAAGTCCCCCCCACCCAGTACTTCTGAAAGGGAGCTGTCGTTATCCAATAGAGGTTACTGATGATGCTCTCAATTCGAAAAAGACCAGACAAACTCTGCTGTCTTATCTAAATATCCAGAGCCGGCCCTAAACTGTCTGGCACTCTAGGCAAGGTTAGCTTCTGGTGCCCCCACACCAGCTGTAAGGAAAAGCCCCCTACTTTTCATACACATGGACATCGTGATCACCAGTATGGTTGCCAGGGTGCCTGAAGTTTTGACTGTCACACATCTGCTCTAAGAAGTGGACTTTGCTTACAGTTTCTAAGGCTTATGTGGATACTATAAGCCTCAGCTTTGCAGCTGCATTCTACACCTCTGGATGGGTGTTAGCCAGAACTCTGCTCCTTGTGTGCCCAGTCTTGGTCGCTGCAGTAAAGGAAGCCATGCCACCATGAACTGTACAAGCAAACAGTTTCCAGCCTGTTTCCATGAACCAAGGGCTAACACCACCAGAATCCATCTTGTTTTCCTGACTTCATATCCAACCGCTGCTTCAGCTTTTGCATAAGGCAATCAAGCTTATCCAGGCATGGATCCTGCCAGACCACTCAAGCCTTTGTCTAAAGAAACCCAGGACAAAGACTGGTGCCAGGAAGAAGATAGAAAAAGAGGAAGACCATCTCCTGCCAGAGCCAAGTCTTTTGTCTGATCCGGGGAATACCTAGGTCAATATTTGATTCTCTATTGTCACCTTTTCAGATAAGTCCATCTAATCTTAAGTGTTCCCCACCCAGTAATCACTTCTGTTCTATCACTGTGGAGCCTGCCCCATGGCCTGTTTCAATCTGAAAGTTCTTTCAGGCACACAGGACCCAGGCAAGTTCATTGGTCAAGAGCAGGTACCCAATTGGGTGCCACCAAGGGACTTGCTATTGGCTCTGCAATAGTCCAGCCCTCCTGGTCATTGCAGAGCCTCCCCTTTCTCCTCCCTCTTACCTCCCAGCCCCTGAGGGTCTAAGGTAGCCTATTTAACCTCTGACCCAACTCCACTCATGTGTGCATCTAGCAGTATCCCAATTCCGCTGTCTAGATCCACAGTTTTGGGTCCATTTCCCCCGTCCTCTTTTGTTGCCATTGGAGCCTTCCTTGAGGACTATGATAGGTAATATTACCCTGTGTGTCTACCCTTTATGTTCCCCTATCGATCTATCTATATTTCTAGGACTGTATGTGTGATTGGATGTGTATTTTTATCTTGTATGGAAGACTATATTTTTCTTAATAAATTATAATTGGTTTTACTAAGTTAGAGTTCCATTATTTAAGCATCACTCTCTGGTTGGTTAATCTTGTATACATAGGTAAAAAGATCCCTAGTGAGCCAGGTGCCCACCTAACTAATTCCCCAACCTCGTTTTGAGGGCATTTCGGCTTACAGAGCACTGATTAGGGTTACCAAGTGCCCAGCTTCCTGTAGCGGGGACTTTCACGCGTGCGTTTTGTGCACGCAATGCAATGCAATGATGTCTCCCGTCACCTATTGTACCATAGAGTTTCCCCCTCCCAGATGGCTAGAACGTCTGGGAAAACCATAGAGTTTCCCCCAAAAACGCCTAGAGCGGTCCTGCGTGCGCGCCACCACTTCCGGGTGACATCATCATGCCAGCGACATAGGGGAAGGTTCCCCCCACTGGCCCAGTGTGGGCTGGTGGGTTGGGAACCTCCCAGGCGGGGGAACTCCTGCCCAGACCAGGGCCTTGGGAGCCCTAGCACTGATAATGCCACCAAGTCACATGGGGGTACCTAATTTGGTGTCCCCAGAAGGCTGGCGCCCTAGGCACTCACCTAGCCTTGCAAATATCCCAACACTTTACACATGGGCAGAATTCTGTTTCCTCTTCTCGGCCTGCCCTCCCTCCTCTCAGTCAGCCCGGCACTTCTGAGTCCAAAGGATGAGCCTTCCCTGTGGATCGAAGTCCCCGTGGGTTTCCCTAAAGCTCCGGTCCTTCCATGCAAGACAACAGGCCTCATTTCAGTCTGAAAGGCAGAGGCAGAATTGTCGGCTCAGCATCGCAATCACATGCTCCGGGACTGGGAGATCTTTGCAGTAATCGTTTCCCTTGGGTGAGCAGAAGCAAAATATCAGCATATTATATATATATATATATATTTCTTTTTCCTGCCTTGGGTTCTCTCCGACGGACTCGCTAAACGGATTTTGGGAGCAGAGGCACAAAGCACGAACTGCTGCAGATTGACAGCGGGGTTGAAGGAGCGCCGTGCCTCTGTTTGCGCCCGTTATTTATGAGCCCCCCTCTGGTTGGCGGGTATGTACGAGATGCAACATCTGCACGGCGCACAAAACGCACAGCTTTAAAATGAAGGCAGAGGAAGCCTTGTCACTTCCAATGAGCGTCGCACTCCAAAAAGGCAATTTGTACGATTGCTGGCAATTGCTCATCCTAGTGCATGCTCTCCCCCCTCCCCCCCGCTTTCTTGATTGCTTAACAGGATTTTCCTTTGGGGAACAGCTTAAAAGGGGAACAGGCTCACTTGGGAAGGGCTGAAAGCGGGAGGGGCCTCCTCCTCAAATCTGCTGCAGCTTTCTTCAAGCCTCTCGCCTTGCAGGGAATAATGCTTTTTGTATTGACATATTCAAATCAGGGATATTGACTGTTTATCTCATTACATATACTAAACCCATCTTCCACTATATTTTAATGCATTGTTTTCTAATGGCAAACAAGAATGATGCTTATATGTATGTTCAGGCCTCAGATTCGGCAGGAGCTCACAGGAGCGCAGCTCCTGAACCTTTCTGAGGGTTCCCCCTCTTCCCCCCCATCTACCTTGTCCACTGAATAGTAGATGCAGCTGCACAACAATCCCTGGATTAGGAGAGCAGCAGCCAGCCAGCCCCCAGGGGCTTTGCCACACCCCCAGCTGCTCTCATTAACCCCTGGAGAAGCCCGCCCCACTCTTTCTCCTCTTCTTATGTGATTTTGGGTGGTGGGTGGCTTGCTGGCCTTTTGACTGGCGGGGGGGGGGGTGGGCAGCCCAGGAGAGCCCCAGGCAAGTGAGGCCTGCTTGGGCTGGCTGGATCTCTAGCTAGACCACGCAGGCCTCACTCGCCCGGGGCTCTCCTTTCTTGCATAAGGTTGCTTTTGGATGGGGGGGCGGCATATTCTAATGAGTTATGCTGATGAGTTCCGCCACCTATTTTTCTAAAAAATAAAATAATATAATAAAATTTTATTTATATCCCGCCCTCCCCGCCTAAGCAGGCTCAGGGCGGCTAGCAATATCCATAAAATATACAATACAGTAGTTATACAAAATGACCCCTGCGTATGTTACATGTTAAAAGGTAAATTAGTTGGATGGGAAAAACTTCTGAGAAAGAAGTGCCCTCATTTTGGCCCAGGCTTACTAGCAATAGAAAAATTAACAGGCATTCTCACATTCTGACACGTTACTGTTTTATTGCTTTCCCACGCTGATGCTTCCCAGATCAAAGGTTTTCTCAGTTTGTTAATTTTACTTTTCTGCCATAGAATCCTAGAGTTGGAAGGGACCTCTAGGGTCATCTAGTCCAACCCCCTGCACAATGCAGGAAACCCACAAATACCTACCCCAAATTCACAGGATCTTCATCACTGTCAGATGGCCATCTGGCCTTTGTCTAAAAACCTCCAAGGAAATATTCTGATGGAAGACTATAAGATAGCACACTGAGATTGATTGTTGTATCGATATATTAGTTGTTTTAATTATGTAAATTATTATTGTATTTTAATTCTTGAATGTTATTGTTAGAATTTTTATGTTGTGAGCCGCCCTGAGCCCGCCTTGGTGGGGTAGCCGGGATATAAATCAAATAAAATGAAAATGAAAAATGAAATGAGAGCCCACACCACCTCCCGAGGAAGCCTGTTCCACTGAGGAATCGCTCTAACGGTCAGGAAGTTCTTCCTAATGTTGAGCCGGAAACTCTTTTGATTTAATTTCAACCCACTGGTTCTGGTCCTACCTTCCGGGGCCACAGAAAAGAATTCCACACGGAATGTAAACAAATAAAACTGGTGCACTTTACCCCGTGCCACTCTGCAATATGTGCCAGAGACAGAGAAATAATTTTGGCAAAAGGCTATGGGCTCTCCTTAAATGCTATCTGTGACCCAGGAAGCTGAAACAAAAGATAAGGCCCATGTCCCAAAGCTTCATGTGCCACCAGATCTTTTATCTTTAGCAGCCTCAGAACTTCTTCCTTTTAGCACAGAGCAGGGGTCGCTGGAGAAGTGTGGGGGGGGGGGGGCGGTAGCTGTGGATTTCCTGCATTGTGCAGGAGGTTGGACTAGATGACCTTTGGGGTCCCTTCCAGACCCATGTTTCTGAGTTTCTGTTTTGAAATTTATATATTAAAAAAACACGGACTAGAGGTCCAGGAATGCCCACAGCCAGGTACAAAGGACAAAGGTACACTGCCCCCAAACATGGCTCTTAAACCCACCATGTTTCCTAGCCTGTGATGGATGGAGCTGTTCTCTATGCAGTTGTCTAATCCCCTTTTCAAGGGGTCTAAACCCGGCTCTCCCAGATAAGAGAGCTCTGGCTGACCCAAGGCCATTCCAGCAGCTGCAAGTGGAGGAATGGGGAATCAAACCCGGTTCTCCCAGATAAGAGAGCTCTGGCTGACCCAAGGCCATTCCAGCAGCTGCAAGTGGAGGAGTGGGGAATACAACCTGGTTCTCCCAGATAAGAGAGCTATGGCTGACCCAAAGCCATTCCAGCAGCTGCAAGTGGAGGAGTGGGGAATCAAACCTGGTTCTCCCAGATAAGAGAGCTCTGGCTGACCCAAGGCCATTCCAGCAGCTGCAAGTGGAGGAGTGGGGAATCCAACCTGGTTCTCCCAGATAAGAGAGCTCTGGCTGACCCAAGGCCATTCCAGCAGGTGCAAGCGGAGGAGTGGGGAATCAAACCCGGTTCTCCCAGAGAAGAGAGCTATGGCTGACCCGAGGCCATTCCAGCAGCTGCAAGTGGAGGAGTGGGGAATCAAACCCGGTTCTCCCAGAGAAGAGAGCTACGGCTGACCCGAGGCCATTCCAGCAGCTGCAAGTGGAAGAGTGGGGAATCAAACCCGGTTCTCCCAGATAAGAGAGCTCTGGCTGACCCGAGGCCATTCCAGCAGGTGCAAGCGGAGGAGTGGGGAATCAAACCCGGTTCTCCCAGAGAAGAGTCCACGCAATTCACCACTACACCAAACTGGATCTCCAGTAGAGGTTGCTATAGTACAATGTGTTAATTATGCATAGCATAAAATTAATCCATTACTGTTTTTCTTGTACTGATTGTGACTTCTATTATAAACCACTGAGTCGTAGGGTTACCATGCCCCCACATCTCCCGGAGTCTCCCAACTTGGTAACCAGAGTTTTGGCCAAAATGCCAGAGCGCTGATGTGCAATGTGCTCTGCATGATGACATCACTACTAGGCGATGTCATCACACTGACAAGTCATTGCAGGAGGGGGCTGTTGGGTCTGTGGCAGATGGGAGCCCCTGAAAAGGGGGAAATCCCTTCCCCTGCTGGGGTTCGGGCAGCCTGAAGCCATCCTGATTTCCCTACATGTGCCTAACAAGTCTATCTTTGCTTACACTTTCTACTAATTTGTCTGTAGCAGACGTTAGGCTTACCGGCCTGTAATTTCCTGGTTCCCCCTCGGCCTGTTAAAAATCGCGTCATATTTGCTCAACTAAAGTCCGTATAGTCAAAGCGATGGTCTTCCCAGCAGTAATGCATGGCTGTGAGAGCTGGACCATAAGGAAGGCTGATCACAGAAGAATAGATGCTTTTGAGCTGTGGTGCTGGAGAAGACTCTTGAGAGTCCCTTGGACTGCAAGAAGATCCAACCAGTCAGTCCTAAGGGAAATCAACCCAGGCTGTTCCCTGGAAGGTCAGATGCTGAAGCTGAAGCTCAAATACTTCGGCCACCCAATGAGAAGGGAGCACTCCCTGGAGAAGACTCTTGAGAGTCCCTTGGACTGCAAGAAGATCCAGTCAGTCAGTCCTAAGGGAAATCAACCCAGACTGTTCCCTGGAAGGTCAGATGCTGAAGCTGAAGCTCAAATACTTTGGCCACCCGATGAGAAGGGAGCAGTCCCTGGAAAAGATCCTGATGCTGGGAAAGACAGAAGGCAAAAGAAGAAGGGGACGGCAAAAGAGGAGATGGCGTGTTACTGATGTAACAAACATAAATTTGAGCAGACTTGGGAGGATGGTGGAAGACAGGAGGGCCTGGCGTGACTTGGTCAATGGGGTCGCAAAGAGTCGGACTCGACTATGCGACTGAACACAGCCACAAAGTCTTTTGGCAAAGGTAAAGGGGATAATCATAGACAGGCCTTGAATTCAGTAGGAGCTCACAGGAGCACAGCTCCTGAACCTTTCTGAGGGTTCCCCCTCTTCCTCCCCACCTACCTTGTCCATTGAATAGGAGGTGCAGCTGCATAACAATCCCTGGATTAGGAGAGGGGGCAGCCAGCCAGCCCCCATGGCCTTTGCCACACCCCCAGCAGCCCTCATTAACCCCTGGAGAAGCCCACACCACCCTTTCTCCACTTCTTATGTGATTTTTGGTGGCAGGTGACTTGCTGGCCTTTTGACTGGGGAGTGGCCATGGAAAGCCCCAGGTGAGAGAGGCCTGCTTGGGCTGGCTGGATCTCTAGCCAGCCCAAGCAGGTCTCGCTTGTCCAGGGCTCTCCTTTCTTGTGTTGGGTTGCTGTTGGCTGGTGGGGGAGGGGCAGCATATGCGATTGAGTTATGCAAATGAGTTCCACCACATATTCTTCTACAAAACAACCACTGATCGTAGATGCAGCACTCTCTGCAAAACACTAGAGAGCCCCCTGCTGGCCTTCTACCTTCAGGACTGGTTAGTGGTTTAAAGGTAGGGCTGTCAGAGTCCTGGGCGAGGTGGGGGTTTCTCTTGCTTTGGAGGTCCCCAACCCACTGGATCTCCTCCTGAAGTCACCGACACAATGATGTCACTTGTGAGCAACATAATCACGCTGGCAACATCACGCGCCAGCCGCTCTAGGAGCTTACAGGAAAACTCTATGGTTTTCCTGGACGCTCTAGCAATTTGGGAGGGAAACTCTGTGGTGCCAGAGGCCACGGGGGAATGGGGAACCCTATTTAGAGATAATTGGAGTGGTGCTGCAGGGTCCCCAGCGAAAAAGCCACACACCAAAGGCCCTTTGACCCTCACCCTTCTGCTCGTGCCTCAGCCTCGGAGGAGCCTTACAGTTCAGAGGTCCACCTCCCAAGAGCCACAGCAGAGGGTGGGGCCTGCAACCAGCCCCAGGAAAGCAGACCTTGTTCAATGAGCAACAGATCCAACAAAAGACCCAAACAGACCCAGGTAGGGTTGCCAAGTCCAATTCAAGAAATATCTGGGGACTTTGGGGGTGGAGCCAGGAGACATTGGGGGTGGAGCCAAGAACAAGGGTGTGACAAGCATCATTGAACTCCAAGAGAGTTCTGGCCATCACATTTAAAGGGATAGCACACCTTTTTAAATGTCTTCCTTCTATAGGAAATAATGAAGGATAGGGGCACCTTGTTTTGGGGCTCATAGAATTGGACCCCCTGGTCCAATCGTTTTGAAACTTGGGGGGTACTTTGGGGAGAGGCACTAGATACTATACTGAAAATGTGGTGCCTCTACCTCAAAAAACAGCTCCCCCAGAGCCCCAGAAACCTCCAGATCAATTCCCCATTATACCCTATGAGAATTGATCTCCACATAGGGAATAATGAAGTGCTCAGCAGACGTTTCCCTCCCCACTACACCCCATTTCTGGCAAGTCTGAAGCAGGGGATTGGCCTCTCTACTCATGAGTTGCTTCCAACTTCTTCACAGCAATACAGACACCCCATCCCAAGAGGAAGCCTTTCAATCGGAGACTGAAGCCTCCGGAGGCGGAAAGGCACATGGTCCTCTGGGGGCGGGGCTTCCCCCCACTGGCCAGCTGACTGGGGGCAGGAAGGAGCCTGGGAAAGCAGAAGAACCCCCACTGGGACCTGGGGATTGGCAAGCCTAGCCTCAGGTGAAACCACCCCAAGCACCCACCAACCCTCAAACTCTATCCTCTCTCAAAGCAGCCTCAGCGAATGCTCCCCAGCAGTTCAGCAGCTTAGAAAAGGCAAAAGAAACCCCAGCAGCTCTCTCCTGGGCTCTTCCTCTCAGTCCAGCTCAGCTGGCTCAGTTCTTGGTTCTTTTTCCTTCTGTTTCATAATAGTTTCTTCTCAGTTCCTTCCCCCCTCTGTGCTTTATAATAGTTTCTGTCCCTCTTTTAATGTTCACAGTGAGGTGCACACACTGGGCCTCTAACTGGAGTGAGATTTATATCTTATTCTGGAGTCCTCTCCCCTGTTTGCAGAGGGAAATTTGCCTGGGTAGTCTTTGTGGCTGTGGCAGGGAGGGGGAGAGGCAGAGAAGAAGGAGCATGCAGTTTCACTCAGCCAGGTCTCGGGCTTTGATCATGAATTGCAAACCACCTTGCTGGAACTCGCGAAGGTAAAGGAGGGCATGTGTCTCCCCACATCTGTAGAATGCTGTCGCTAATGAGCGACTGTGGCCACCAAGCTCCTTCCTCAAACTTTCCCCCCCATTCCTTATAGAGGCCCAGAAGACTGAAGGGGCATAAGGCTCAAGGCCTTTCTCTGCAGAAAAATAAAGTCCCAGAAGCAAGTATTTGTGTGTGTGTGTGTGTGTGTGGTGGGGGAGGAGGTAAGAATGAAAGAGCACAATACAATGTAGAGGTTCCGGAGCGCTGCTCCTGTGAGCTCCTGCTAAAAATGAGGCCTGGCTGCGAGGAAAGATTTTGGATGAAGTTGTGCATTATTCATCTTGTGGACAGTTGTTCAATCAGAGTTCAAATTCGTCTCTGAGCAGGTGTGTGTCATTTTGGGCTTTTTGAGCATTGTCTGCAAAGAAAATCCTGGCGAGGCAGAAAAGCATCCTGGGAAATCAGAGCTTTGGAAAACATGAGTCGATTGCCCACGGAAGGGCATCCTCTTTGCGTCTGGTCCTTGGGGGTGGGGTTCGTGGGAAGCATGATAAGAAAACCATGGGTGGCCTGGAAAGAGCTATCTCCTCTCTCTGTCCAAAGTCAGTCAATGCTTAGCCACAGAAGTGGAGAGATGCCGAGAAATGGTGGCCTTCCCAGACAGTAGAAGCAGCCCAGAATGTCGTCACGGCAACCCAGAGGCCTGGCTTTCAAAACTCTAAAATGGCCTGACACCAAGGCTTGCCAATCCCCAGCTCCCAGTGGGGGTTCTCCCGCTTTCCCAGACTCCTTCCCGCTACCAATCAGCTGGCTGGTGGGGGGAAGCCCCGCCCCCACAGCCCCCTTGTGCCGTTCCACTTCCGGAGGTGTCAGACTCCACTCGAAAGGCTTCCTCTTGGGATGCTGCATCTGCGTCTTTAAGGCTGAAGGGGGCGGGGGGGAGCAGGCAGAACAACATGGCTGTGGAAGCAGCCCAGACCCTCTGTTGGTTGCCAATCTTTGCAGAGGTCGTTTGCAACCCAGACCCTTCGCTGGTCGCATAATCTTTTCAGAGGTTGGTTGCTCTGTGTTAGACGTTGGAAGTTCAGCAACTCGAAGACGTTGGAAGTCCAGCAATTTATGAGTAGAGATGCCAATCCCCAGGTGGGAGCAGGCCCTCCCCTGCTTAAAAGTCGTCAGAAACGGGAGGGGGGGGCAAGAAGGAAATGTCTGCTGGGCACTTCATTATTCCCTATGGAGATAGATTCCCATAGGGAATCATGGAGAACTGATCTGGGGGGTACCTGGGGCTCTGGAGGGGCTGTTGTGTGAAGTAGAGGCATCAGATTTTAAGCATAGCATCTAATGGCTCTCCTCAAAATGCGCTCCAAGTTTCAAACAGATCGGAGCAGGGTGCCCAATTCTATGAGCCCCCAAAGAAGGTGCCCCATCCTTCATTATTTCCAATGGAGGGACGGCATTTAAATGGTGTGTGGTCCCTTGAAATGTGATGGCCAGAAGTCCCTTTGGAGTTCACTCATGCTTGTCACAACCTTGCTCTTGGCTCCACCCCCAATTTCTCCTGACCCCGCCCCCAAAATCTCCTGGCTCCACCCCCCCAAAGTCTCCTGGCTCCACCCCCAAAGTCCCCAGATATTTATTGAATTGGACTTGGCAACCCTACTTCCCAGGCAGTAGAAGCGTCCCAGAACGTCGTCACGGCGACCCAGAGGCCGGGCTTTCAAAACTCTACAATGGCCTGACGCACAAAGCGTGACGGCTACAAGCCATCGTGAGACAGTCTCGTTTTCCTGAGGCAGAAGCCGTGGACTGTAGAAGGACATTGAAGGAAGGATACGGAAACTTGAGAGCTGAAGCAGTGGAGAGCGAGGATAATTAGGAGCTTGGAGACTGGGAGAGAAGCTGTGGGAACTGGGAAAGTTCAACCTGCAGAAGAGGAGGTTGAAGGGAGACGGGATTGTTCTTTCTAAGTCCTTGAAAGGCTGTCGTGGAGAGGCAGGCAGGGAGTGGCTTCAGTTGGCAGTGGAGGACAGGACTCCAAATAATGGGATTAAATTAAGGGTGGGAAGATATCGGGGGATACCAGGATGAAACTTTTTAACAATAAGGGTAGTACAGGAGTGGAACTGGTAGCCCAGGGATGTTGTAGGCGCCTAAGTGAAGATTTAGATGATTATTTGTTGGAGATGTTTTAGGTCAGGGGTGTCAAACATACAACTCGAGGGCTGAATCAGGCCCCCGGAGGGTTCAAATCAGGCTCTCAAGCAACTGGCTGTCATCTGCTTCCTTCTCCCTCTCTCTTGCTTCCTTCTGCATCACAGCTTGCTTTGCCAGGCTTGCTCAATCACGCAGGAGCTACAGAGCAAAGCCTCTGTTTCTCCATCGGCTGAGACTCCTCCCTTGGGGAGGAAGGGGAGGGAGGGAGAGCTTGGTTTGCCAGGCTCTGTCAATCGCAATGCAGAGCTACTGAGCCAAGCCTCTCTTCCTTCTATTGGCTGAGGCTCCACCCCCTCCTGGCCCCCTGGGGGAAGGAAGGAAAGAGCCAGAGCTTCCATTGCCCAGTTCCCTGGATTCCACGGGAGAGATATAAAGAAAGGATCTTTAAGACCAACAAGTTCTAATGTTTTAAGCATATTTTAAGTCTTTTAAAAATTCTTTAATTGTGTTTCTCTGTCTACTACCTGGCATTATAATATATGACACGCATGGGCCAGCCTGACAAGGTCTCATTTAGAAGAAGAAGAAGATATTGGATGTATATCGGCTTATATCTGTGAGCCGCCCTGAGCCCGCCTCTGGCGGGGGAGGGCGGGATACAAAAATAAATTTATTATTATTATTATGGGGTTGATGGGGTGTGAACTGGCAGAGAGTGACCAAGAGAGAGATCTTGGGGTCATGATAGATAACTCACTGAAAGTGTCAAGACAGTGTGCGTTTGCAATAAAAAAGGCCAACGCCATGCTGGGAATTATTAGGAAGGGAATTGAAAACAAATCAGCCAGTATCATAATGCCCCTGTATAAATCGATGGTGCGGTCTCATTTGGAGTACTGTGTGCAGTTCTGGTCGCCGCACCTCAAAAAGGATATTATAGCATTAGAGAAGGTGCAGAGAAGGGCAACTAGAATGATTAAAGGGCTGGAGCACTTTCCCTATGAAGAAAGGTTGAAACGCTTGGGACTCTTTAGCTTGGAGAAACGTCGACTGCGGGGTGACATGATAGAGGTTTACAAGATAATGCATGGGATGGAGAAAGTAGAGAAAGAAGTACTTTTCTCCCTTTCTCCCAATACAAGAACTCGTGGGCATTCGATGAAATTGCTGAGCAGACAGGTTAAAATGGATAAAAGGAAGTACTTCTTCACCCAAAGGGTGATTAACATGTGGAATTCACTGCCACAGGAGGTGGTGGCGGCCACAAGTATAGCCACCTTCAAGAGGGGTTTAGATAAAAATATGGAGCAAAGGTCCATCAGTGGCTATTAGCCACAGTGTATGTGTGTACATAACATTTTTGCCACTGTGTGACACAGAGTGTTGGACTTGATGGGCCGTTGGCCTGATCCAGCATGGCTTCTCTTATGTTCTTATGTTGTTGTTGTTATTATTATTATTATTATTATTATTATTATTATTATTATTATTATTATTATTATTATTATTATTATTATTATTATTATTATTATTATTATTATTATTATTATTATTATTATTATTATTATATCCCGCCCTCCACTCCGAATCTCAGAGTCTCAGAGCAGCTCACAATCTCCTTCACTTTCCTACTCCACAACAGACACCCTGTGAGGTGAGTGGGGCTGAGAGGACTCTCACAGCAGCTGCCCTTTCAAGGACAACCTCTGCCAGAGCTCTGGCTGACCCAAGGCCATTCCAGCAGGTGCAAGTGGAGGAGTGGGGAATCAAACCCGGTTCTCCCAGATAAGAGAGCTCTGGCTGACCCAAGGCCATTCCAGCAGGTGCAAGTGGAGGAGTGGGGAATCAAACCCGGTTCTCCCGAATAAGAGAGCTCTGGCTGACCCAAGGCCATTCCAGCAGGTGCAAGTGGAGGAGTGGGGAATCAAACCCGGTTCTCCCAGATAAGAGAGCTCTGGCTGACCCAAGGCCATTCCAGCAGCTGCAAGTGGAGGAGTGGGGAAGCAAACTCGGTTCTCCCAGATAAGAGAGCTATGGCTGACCCAAGTGCATTCCAGCAGCTGAAAGTGGAGGAGTGGGGAATCAAACCTGGTTCTCCCAGATAAGAGAGCTGTGGCTGACCCAAGGCCTTTCCAGCAGGTGCAAGTGGAGGAGTGGGGAATCAAACCCGGTTCTCCCACATAAGAGAGCTCTGGCTGACCCAAGGCCATTCCAGCATCTGCAAGTGGAGGAGTGGGGAATCAAACCCAGTTCTCCCAGATAAGAGAGCTCTGGCTGACCCAAGGCCATTCCAGCAGATGCAAGTGGAGGAGTGGGGAATCAAACCCGGTTCTCCCACATAAGAGAGCTCTGGCTGACCCAAGGCCATTCCAGCAGCTGCAAGTGGAGGAGTGGGGAATCAAACCCGGTTCTCCCAGATAAGAGAGCTCTGGCTGACCCAAGGCCATTCCAGCAGGTGCAAGTGGAGGAGTGGGGAATCAACCCTGGTTCTCCCAGATAAGAGAGCTCTGGCTGACCCAAGGCCATTCCAGCAGCTGCAAGTAGAGGAGTGGGGAATCAAACCTGGTTCTCCCAGTTAATAGAGCTCTGGCTGACCCAAGGCCATTCCAGCAGGTGCAAGTGGAAGAGTGGGGAATCAAACCTGGTTCTCCCAGATAAGAGTCTGCACACTTAACCATGACACCAAACTGGATGTCAGATCCAGCCCTCATAACAAATGAGTTTGACACCCTGCCTTAGGTCATCCTGCGGGGTGGGGGTGGGGGTTGGACTGGATGGTTTGTAGGCCCCTTCCCATGGTGTTATTCTGTGATTTTATGACTACCGTCTGCTAGGTTTTAAATTTAATTTTTAATTTTTTTAAATAGATTTAAAGAGATGGGAGTACCAGCCCACCTCACATGCCTCCTGAGAAACCTGCAGAAGGGTCAAGAAGCAGCTGTTGGAACGGGATTTGGAACAACGGATTGGTTTAGAATAGGAAAAGGAGTTCGACAAGGATGTATACTGTCTGCAACCATGTAAATGTTTTAGAAATTGCTTTTATCTTTATGTTTTTATTGTTGTTTTATTTTATTTGGTCACACTACTGTGGCTGTGTGACCTTTAATTTGTGAGCTGCCCTGAGCTTGCCTTCGGTAGGGAGGGCGGGAGAGCAATAAAAATAAATACATAAATAAATATTGCATATTTTATTTATATGCAGAGTATATCATGCAGAGTACGTCATGCGGAATGCTGGCCTGGATGAAGCACAAGCCGGGATTAAGATTGCCGGGAAAAACATCGACAACCTCAGATATGCAGATGACACCACTCTAATGGCAGAAAGTGAGGAGGACCGAAAGAACCTCTTGTTGAGGACGAAAGAGGAGAGCACAGAAGTTGCCTTGAAACTGTCAAGCGTCGATATTTCTCAATAAGCTGTCTTTTTTTTTTAAATCAAAGCTGTTTTATTTTAGAAACTCAGAAGCTGTAGCAAGGACACAAGCCTTGGGAGTAAGGACATATACATAGTTACACAGTTGCTATAGAGGATATCTTCAAAGGTTACATTACAGATGCATACTTGAGTCACGGGTTCAAAGGTTGCTGAACACTATCTCTTTTCTTACTAAGGAATTTAGGCTGCTAAAAACATCTCCCATTCTCACACTTCTCTTGCAGAAGATAAGAGCTGTCTGTGTGAACCTGTGGGAGAGGCGACTTGAAAGTGGTACCAGCCAGGCTGTAGCATAAACATCCTTGGACCAGATGGATTTATTACTTGCCCCATGGTTGTAAATAAGGGGGGAGCAGTAGAGAGCAGGAGAACTGCTCTTTGTCTCAGAACCCAGTATGTCACAGAAATAAGCGCGCTTGACAGAAACTCAACATCCAAAAAAGGAAGATCATAGCATCCGGCCCATCAAACCTTGGCAAATAGAAGGGGAAGACTTGGAAGCAGTGACAGACTTCACATTTTGGGGAATACGGTCTTCATTTCCTCATTCCCAAGCAGCTGCACACCCTGTGTATTCTCTCTCTCTCTCTCTCTCTCTCTCTCTCTCTCTCACTCACACACACACACACTGAAAACCATACAGGGTGGGCACAAGTCAGCGTACAGCAATTTACACACACAGAAGCTGAGGTAGATCCCTTCACAACTAGTGGGATGTCCTTCCCTTTCAACCTAGTTAAGAAAGAGGGAGCCTCCAGTTTCCACCATCTGCGATTGTTTAAAATGGAAATGAAACTGCTCCACAGTTGTAGCAAAAATAGCATTTGCACTAGGTGGGATTGTCCGGCACGCACAATGGCTGCGTTCGGAAGGGTGTCTGTGATCTCTTCTGTCTTCTCTCCGTGGCTCTCCCCAACTGCCTCTCTCTTGCCAGCCGCACCAAAATTAATGCTGAGTCAAACCACAGGCTCTGAAATGGCTGGGGCCCAGCTGTCGATGGGCTATCAGGAGCGTACTCTATTAGCGGAGTAATTAAGCGCCTCTTAATACAGAGAGCACGGTAAGCAAGAATAATTAATGCAAGTAAGTGTTGCCATTCCCCCTCCCCCGCGACAGTAGGAGTATGTGTTGGGCTGCTCTTTTTGCAGAGAGAATTGCAAGGAGTGTTAAAGTCAGGGCTCCCAGCTGGAGGGGGTGGGATGTCTGGACCCAAGATGGACATGGGGGCCATGAAATGAGCTACTGGGTGACCTTGGGTCAGTCACAAGTTCTCTCAGAGCTGTTCTCTCAATAGTAGTTCTCTCAGAACTCTCTCAGCCCCACCTGCCACACAGGGTGTCTGTGACTCCACTTTCATTGGTTTAACTGTGGAGATAGAGAAGTCCTTTTCTCCCTTTCTCGCAAATATGACAACTTGTGGAGATTCAATGCAACTGCTGAGTGGTTGGGTTAGCACTGATAAAAGGAAGTCCTTCTTCACCCAAAGGGCGATTAACACGTGGAATTCACTGCCGCAGGAGGTGGTGGTGGCTGCAAGCATAGCCAGCTTCATGAGGGGATTGGTTCAACATATGGAGCAGAGGTCCATCCATGGCTATTAGTCACAGCTTATCGTTGGAACTCTCTATCTGGGGCAGTGATGCTCTGTATTCTTGTGCTTGTGGGGGGTGGGGGGGCAAAAGTGGTAGGGCTTCTAGTGTCCTGGCCCCACTGGTGGACCTCCTGATGGCACCTGGGTTTTTTGGCCCCTGTGTGACACAGAGTGTTGGCCTGGATGGGCCATTGCCCTGATCCAACATGGCTTCTCTTATGTTCATATGTGACACAGAGTGTTGGACTGGATGGGCCACTGGCCTGATGCAACATGGCTTCTCTTTTGTTCTTATGTGACACAGAGTGTTGGACTGGATGGGCCACTGGCCTGATCCAACAGGGCTTCTCTTATGTTCTTATGTGACACAGAGTGTTGGACTGGAGGGGCCACTGGCCTGATCCAACACGGCTTATCTTATGTTCATATGTGACACAGAGTGTTGGACTGAATGGGCCATTGGACTGATCCAACATGGCTTCTCTTATGTTCTTAAGAGCCTGTGAATTTAGGACGAGGTGTCTGTGAGTTTCCTGCATTGTGCAGGGGGTTGGACTAGATGACCCTGGAGGTCCCTTCCAACTCTATGATTCTATGAACTACTGAGCAGTGATCCCTTTCTTCTTCTGAGGAGGAGGTCCTGGAACACCAAACTTCGTCAGGAAGGTCATCTGTACTAAGCCAGCCAAGAGCAGAGCAGGAAAGCCTCACCCTCCACCCTCTGCCAAGGATCAGAAAAGGAATCAGCTGCCAAGTTCAAGGATGGGGCAGCTGGGAGGGGCTGTGCCTGTGGTTGACGGATGGGCACCTCTTCTGCTGGTGACATCTCGGGCCATAAAGAGGGAGGCACCCTGAGAACACAGAGGGTCATGTTGGGGCGTATTTCACCCGGCCGTTCCGTTATGTCAGCTGATAATGTAAATTAAATCTCCATAAACCCACAAGGCAGATCTGTGCATCACTGAAAGAAGACAGAAAAGATGAATTATAATATGCAACCGGCTATCCGTCTCCTGTTTATTATATTATAATGTTCCCCTGATTGAATTACTGGGGCACGACCGACCCTGTCCTTCTTCCTATGTTTAATGCATGAGGGACAGAGACTCTGATGCAACTGGAAGTCCTCCTGCCAGTCCTCTTTCCCCTTTGCGCCTCAGTCCTTCCTTCCTCCCTCCCTCCCCTCCCTCCGTTCCCTCCCTCCGTTCCCTCCCTCCTTCCTTCTCCCTTCCATCTATCTTCCTTCCTTCCTTCCTTCCTTCCTTCCTTCCTTCCTTCCTTCCTTCCTTCCTTCCTTCCTTCCTTCCTTCCTTCCTTCCTTCCTCCCTCCCTCCCTCCCTCCCTCCCTCCCTCCCTTCCTTCCTTCCCTCCCTCCTCCCTCACTCCCACCTTACTTCCTTTCCTCCCTCCCCTCCCTCCATTCCCTCCCTCCCTCCTTCCTTCCTTTCCTCCCTCCCTCCCTCCTTCCTTCCTTCCTCCCTCCCTCTCTCCTTCCTTCCCTCCCTCCTTCCTTCCTTCCTCACTCCCTCTCCTCTTCCTTCCTTCCTTCCCTCCTTCCTTCCTTCCTTCTTTCCCTCCCTCCTTCCTCCCTCCCTCTCTCCTTCCTCCCTCCCTCCTTCCTTCCTCCCTCCCTCTCTCCTTTCCTTCCCTCCTTCCTTCTTTCCCTCCCTCCCTCCTTCCTTCCTCCCTCCTTCCCTCCTCTCCCCTCCCTTCCTCCCTCCCTCCCTCCCTTCCTTCCTTCCTTCCTCCCTTCCCCTCCCTCCCTCCTTCCTTCCTCCCTCCCTCCCACACTTCCTTCCTTGCTTGCTTCCTCCCTCCCTCCCTCCTTCCCTCCCGCCTCCCTTTCTCCCTCCTCCCTCCCTCCCACCTTTCCTTCCTTCCTCCCTTCCTTCCTCCCTCCCTCCCAGCTTTCCTTCCTTCCTTCCTCCCCCCAGCTTTCCTTCCTTCCTTCCTTCCTTCCTTCCTTCCTTCCTTCCTTCCTTCCTTCCTTCCTTCCTTCCTTCCTTCCTTCCTTCCTTCCTTCCTTCCTTCCTTCCTTCCTTCCTTCCTTCCTTCCTTCCTTCCTTCCTTCCTTCCCCTTTGCCCTCTAGCTGGCTGGCAGGTGACAGAGTCCCTGGTCACAGTGCTCAGAAACGGGACTTGTGTTTTGCATCTGTATGGCACCATCTGCTGAGATGTCTATCAAAGCTCTTTCTTTCAGCGATTCAAAGCTTTGCCCATTTTCATCGCTGTATCAGTGAGCAACACATTTCTAGCTCTAACTTCTTCCCTCTTCAGCTGAGATAAAATCCTCAGGGAACAGCAGAATGGACAGAGGGGGAGGTGTTTTATATGGCAACCCAACAAGGCATGGATAGCAGGGTGGTTTCCCTACCAACATTTCCCTACTAGGAATTCTCCCCAGAGTTACGCCCTGACCCACATTGTCCCTCCAGCAGAGCTGGGCTAGTCAGTGATCTGCATTCTTTTGTGCAGGGCTTTTTTTGTAGCAGGAACTCCTTTGCATATTAGGCCACACCCCTCTTATGTAGCCAATCCTCCAAGAGCTTACAGGGCTCTTCTTACAGGGCCTACGGGAAGCTTCAGGAGGATTGGCTGCATCAGGGGGTGTGGCCTAATATGCAGAGGAGTTCCTGCTACAAAAAATGCCCTGCTTTTGTGTGTTGTGGATTCACACTGAGATTGGAGCACACACCTTGGACATGCATTTGGCAGGGCAATATGATTACTGTTATCATTATTCTGGAGACAAGAGCATAGAATACATGCAGAAATGCACATTGTTCAAACATCCATGCATGTAGCATTCACAGAAATTCACAGCAAGCACACAAGAACACTCATGGCGTTGCCTTATCCTGCATCAGCCCATCTGTCCACCAAGGTCAGTATTGCCTACTCAGGCCGGCAGCAGCTCTCCAGGGCCTCAGGCAGAGTCTCCCACATCAGCTACTGCCTGGTCCTTTTTAAACAGAAGATGCCGGGGATTGAACTTGCAACCTTGTGAGAGCCAGTTTGGTGTAGGGGTTAAGGGCATGGACTCTTATGTGGAAGAACTGGGTTTGATTCCCCCCCTCCTCCACTTGCACCTGCTGGAATGGCCCTGGGTCAGCCATAGCTCTCTTATCTGGGAGAACCGGGTTTGATTCCCCACTCCTCCACCTGCAGCTGCTGGAATGGCCTTGGGTCAGCCAGAGCTCTCTTATCTGGGAGAACCGAGTTTGATTCCCCACTCCTCCACTTGCACCTGCTGGAATGGCCTTGGGTCAGCCATAGCTCTCTTATCTGGGAGAACCGGGTTTGATTCCCCACACCTCCACTTGCAGCTGCTGGAATGGCCTTGGGTCAGCCAGAGCTCTCTTATCTGGGAGAACCGGGTTTGATTCCCCGCTCCTCCACTTGCAGCTGGTAACTGTGTTGCAATAACAGGACCCAGACTTGAAATGAAAAATCAGCGTATTCTGGAACTCTCTGTCTGGGGCAGTGATGCTCTGTATTCTTGGTGCCTGAGCGGGGGGAGCACAGTGGGAGGGCTTCTAGTGTCCTGTGTCAGACCCAGAGTCAAGGAAAAGACAGTTGAAGTTCAAGATCTTTATTCCAGCTTCATGGTCTACACATACGTTGTCAGAACTGACCTCTCTGTCAGTTCCCCCAACTTATAAACCATTGCCCTGATGGTTATAATTCAAGCCATAGTGCCAAGTTCAAGATCTTTATTCCAGCTTCATGGTCTACACATACGTTGTCAGAACTGACCTCTCTGTCAGTTCCCCCAGCTTATAAACCATTGCCCTGATGGTTATAATTCAAGCCATAGTGCGCCAAGCAAAAGCGGGGGTTTTGTGCGGGGTTTTTTCTAAGCTCTCTTCACCACAGGTGCCCACTATCAGTTCATGGTTCTCATCTCCTCCAGCTCTTTGACATTGGTTACCTAGCAACTAGCCAATTCCCAGACATGCCGTCCTCCCTCCAGATAAGCAACAAGTTACTGTTATATCAAAGGCATAGCGAGCAGCATAGCATTGAAGCACAGCATAGCATTGTACAATTGAATACACCTGAAAAGAAGAACGATATGGAGTGACTCTTCACATCCTGGCCCTACTGATGGACCTCTTGATGGCACCTGGGGGTTTTGGCCATTGTGTGACACAGAGTGTTGGACTGGATGGGCCATTGGCCTGATCCAACATGGCTTCTCTTATGTTCTTATGTGACACAGAGTGTTGGACTTGAAGGGCCACTGGCCTGATCCAACAGGGCTTCTCTTATGTTCTTCTGTGACACAGAGTGTTGGACTGGATGGGCCACTGGTCTGATCCCACATGGCTTCTCTTATGTGACCCAGAGTGTTGGACTGGATGGGCCACTGGCCTGATCCAACAGGGCTTCTCTTATGTTCTTCTGTGACACAGAGTGTTGGACTGGATGGGCCATTGGCCTGATCCAACATGGCTTCTCTTATGTTCTTATGTGACACAGAGTATTGGACTGGAGGGGCCATTGGCCTGATCCAACATGGCTTCTCTTATGTTCTTATGTGACACAGAGTGTTGGACTGGAGGGACCATTGGCCTGATCCAACATGGCTTCTCTTATGTTCTTATGTGACACAGAGTGTTGGACTGGATGGACCATTGGCCTGATCCAACATGGCTTCTCTTATGTGACACAGAGTGTTGGACTGGATGGGCCATTGGCCTGATCCAACATAGCTTCTCTTATGTGACATGAAGTGTTGGACTGGGTGGGCCATTGGCCTGATCCAACATGGCTTCTCTTATGTTCTTATGCCTGGGGCAGTGATGCTCTGTATTCTTGGTGCTTGGGTGGGCCACAGTGGGAGGGCTTCTAGTGTCTTGGCCCCACTGGTGGACCTCCTGATGGCACTTGGGTTTTTTTTGGCCCCTGTGTGATACAGAATGTAGGGTGGATGAGCCACTGGCCTGATCCAAGAGGGCTTCTGTTATGGTCTTAAGGAGATTGAGACTAGGATGGGTGACCTTGAAGGACCTAGAAATGACTCTTAAGTATAACGTATTGCTGGGGTGACCAATATCAAGTTAATTCATGCCACAATATTACCCATTACCAGGGCTTTTTTTTTTTTGGTAGCAGGAACTCCTTTGCATATTAGGCCACACACTCTGATGTAGCCAATCCTCCAAGAGCTTACAGGGCTCTTCTTACAGGGCCTACTGTAAGCTCCAGGAGCATTGGCTACATCAGGAGGTGTGGCCTAATATGCAAAGGAGTTCCTGCTACAACCCCCCCCCCGCCCATCACTATGTGTGGGTGTGAAAGTTGCACAATAAAGAAAGTTGATAGGAAGAAATTTGCTTCACTTGAAAGAGACTTCTATTTGGATCTTTAACAAAAAAGAATTAAGGGAGGGAAGGGGAGATACTCTGAGTAGTTAGGAATGAAGATGGTTTTATTTAGGAGTGCATTGAATTTAGTTTACTTGTGGCTTTACTTTGAGAGCCAGTTTTGTGTAGTGGTTAAGTGCATGGACTCTTATCTGGGAGAACCGGGTTTGATTCCCCACTCCTCCACTTGCAGCTGCTGGAATGGCCTTGGGTCAGCCATAGCTCTGGCAGAGGTTGTCCTTGAAAGGGCAGCTGCTGTGAGAGCCCTCTCAGCCCCACCCACCTCACAGGGTGTCTGTTGTGGGGGGAGAAGATAGAGGAGATTGTGAACCGCTCTGAGTCTCTGATTCAGAGAGAAGGGCAAAGTATAAAACTGCAGTCGTCTTCTTTAAATTTTGGTTTTTATGTATGCTGTGAGCTGCCTTGAACTCTGTAAGGAAGAAAGGCAGCTAATGAAATTTTTAACCTAAATAAAAGAAATGTTTTGGGGCAGAGGGAAGTCCATGTCCTCTGGAAGAGCTTCATTTCATTGGGAGGGACAACAGCAGCGATCGTTCCGAGGGGCAGAAAGCAGATCTCCTGCTGCTTCGGTGGATTCCCCCAAGGCCTCATCCAGAGCTCAGTTCTGGCCCTCTCAACACCCAATGGGTCAGCTCACTGCTGCCTGCCCACTGTGAGTCCCCTACTGGTTCTTTTTTGGGGGGATAGAAAGAAACCATCTCCGTCCGCCTTGGTGCGTCTGGATGCTCCAGGTTAGCAACAATTAGTTCAATCCCCACCACTAATCGTTATTTTATTGGAAAGAATAATTGTTTCATTAAAGCCTCCCCACTGAGAACTCTGGTTAGAATAAAGTTACAGTACGATTGCATTTGCCAATAAGCCTGGAATTATCTCCAGCCTTCACCAGCTGTGTCTTCTGGTGGTTTGTTAAAAGACTGCAGGACGCCCACCCCTCCTGCCAGCCGGCCAACCACCAACCCCCCATCCCTCCATGGCCCCTCCCACTAGTAGAATATTCTGTTAGAGAACAGCATCAAACCCATGCAGGAAAGGGAAGCGTACGTGGCTTCCAGTTGGTTTCCACTCATGCTTTTCTTCCAGAGAGCCAGTTTGGTGTAGTGGTTAAGTGCGCGGACTCTTATCTGGGAGAACCAGGTTTGATTCCCCACTCCTCCACTTGCAGCTGCTGGAATGGCCTTGGGTCAGCCAGAGCTCTCTTATCTGGGAGAACCGGGTTTGATTCTCCACTTGCACCTGCTGGAATGGCCTTGGGTTAGCCATAGCTCTCTTATCTGGGAGAACCGGGTTTGATTCCCCCCTCCTCCACTTGCAGCTGCTGGAATGGCCTTGGGTCAGCCATATACCTCTTGTAGAAGTTATCCTTGAAAGGGCAGCTGCTGTGAGAGCTTTCTCAGCCCCACCTACCTCACAGGGTGTCTGTTGTGGGGGGCGGGGGTAAGGTAAAGGAGATTGTGACCACTCTGAGATTCAGGGTATAGGGCAGGTATACATCCAATATCTTCTTCCTCAGATCTGCCTATTTGAAATTCTCTGGGATTCCGGAGTTCCAAATGCGTTGTCTCATTTCTAAAGTGGAAAGCCCTAAACAGACTGACACCATTTGATCTGAAGGACTGCCTTTCCTGCTATGACCCCCTTCCCCAGTTGCCTGTCTTTGACATCTGGAAGTTTGCAGGTGATCCCCAGCCCTCAGTTAGCTTGGCTCTCTGACACTAGGGCCTGGGCTTTTCCATGGTGTAGAACGCCTTGTTGGAGGAGACTCGTGCCCTGTGGGACCTAGTTAGATTCCACAGGATATTTTTTGACAAGTTTTCACTTGACTGTGTTTGGTGTAGTGCCAGTTTGGTGTAGTGGTTAAATGTGCGGATTCTTATCTGAGAGAACCGGGTTTGATTCCCCATTCCTCCACTTGCACCTGCTGGAATGGCCTTGGGTCAGCCAGAGCTCTGGCAGAGGTTGTCCTTGAAAGGGCAGCTGCTGTGAGAGCCCTCTCAGCCCCACCCACCTCACAGGGTGTCTGTTGTGGGGGAGGAAGATAAAGGAGATTGTGAGCTACTCTGAGACTCTGATTCAGAGAGAAGGGCGGGATATAAATTTACAGTCTTCTTCTTCTGTATCTGCCAGTCTCCATTCAATTCTGGTTGCTTCTCCCCTCTGATTTCCAGATTTTTTTTTGGGGGGGGGGGCACTTCCAATTTTTGATACTTATACTTTAGAATTTGATTTTGATTGTTGTTGACATTGGTTTTAAATTATGTCATCCTCTTAGCTGTTGCATGGTATTTTAATTGTTTGAATCTTGTTATTCTACACGGTTGTTAACCTCGAGCTGCATTAGCTGTGGAGAGAGATGGGAGAAAAGGAATAAAAGTAAAATAAACTGAGGAGTTGGCCCCAAAACTCATTTGGAATACTGTGTGCAATTCTGCAGAAAAAGCGCAGAAAAGGGCAACTAGAATGATTACAGGTTTGGAATACTTTCCCTGTGAAGAAAGGTTAAAACCCTTGGGGCTCTTTAGCTTGGAGAAAAGTCGACTGCGGGGTGACATGATAGAGGTTTACAAGATTATGCATGGGATGGAGAAGGTAGAGGAAGAAATACTTTTCTCCCTTTCTCACAATACAAGAACTCGTGGGCATTCAATGAAATTGCTGAGCAGTCGGGTTAGAACGGATAAAAGGAGGTACTTCTTTACCCAAAGGGTGATTAACATGTGGAATTCACTGCCACAGGAGGTGGTGGCGGCTACAAGCATAGAAAGCTTCAAGAGAGGACTGGATAAATATCTGTAGCAGAGGTCATCAGTGGCTATTAGCCACAGTGTGTGTGTGTGTGTGTGTGTGTGTGTGTGTATATATATATATATATATATATATACACACACACACACACAGAGTGACACAGTGTGACACAGAGTGTTGGACTGGATGGGCCACTGGCCTGATCCAACAGGGCTTCTCTTATGTTCTTATGTGATACAAAGTGTTGGACTGGATGGGCCACTGGCCTGATCCAACATGGCTTCTCTTATGTGACACAGAGTGTCGGACTGGAGGGGCCACTGGCCTGATCCAACATGGCTTCTCTTATGTTCTTATGTGACACAGAGTGTTGGACTGAATGGGCCACTGGCCTGATCCAACAGGGCTTCTCTTATGTTCTTAACTATCACCCACCCATTTCAACAAGTAGCCGCCCAGCAGTGCCGGATTGAGCCCTGTGGAGGCCTCTAGGCAGTCGAAATCTTGGGGGCCCCTTGCAAATTATCTCAAAGTTGGATCACCCAGCTGCCGCCCAGGGCCCCTGCTGCAGCCTTCCATGGTAGCCCGGCCAACCGGACTTCAGCTGTTTCAGTCCTACCAGTCTATTGTCTACAGGGTCAAAGCTCACACAGTTCTCAAGTAATTATGCCTGGACATAACAGGGCTCCTCTTACTTTTCCATTTCTTTCTTCTGCCTGCTGCCGGATCCGTGCCGTGGTTTGAGCTACGCTGGAAAAGGAAACCAGACTTGTGAGATGGAAGCGCAATCCACTTGCAATGTCTTGTGGGGTCAAACCGGCTTGAAAAGAGCTGCTTTTTACTTTCCAGTCGGAGTCCAGGTTTCTTTTCTACTCTGCAGATGGGAGAGATCACAAAACATTCAAGGCTGGACGTTTTGCTCTAAGTACACGCTAGTCAAAAATAAAAATGAGCCAAGCAGCAATTCTATGCTCAGTTACTTAAGAATGAGCATTGTTGAGTTCAGCAGGATTTAATTTTGAGTAAATGTGCCTGTAATGACTGCAAGATAGCCTCATGCGGCACCTCGAAGCTGTAGTTGGGGCTCAGCTGATCACAAGCGCTTCAGGGACATGAGGCAGAAGATGAATCTTGCTACAAAGAGAGAGAAAGAACAAATGAACAGGAGTCAGTGGCCAGGCTAAGGTTGCCAAGTCTAACTCAGACAATATCTGGGGACTTTGGGGGTGGGGCCGGGAGACTTTGGAGGTGGGGCCAGTAGACTTTGGGGGTGGAGCCAGGAGACTTTCCCTAAAATAAATAAAAACATAGTCGTGCAGTTCCCCTGAATACAGCCTTCATTTCCTCACCCAAGCAGCTGCAAATCATCTCTCTCTCTCTCTCTCTCTCTCTCTCACACACACACACACACCACAGAAGCAAAAATAAAACAGTCTGCAATCCCACCGTGTGTGGTCTCACTGGGGCAATTTACTCATGAGTTGCTGAACTTCCAATAACACAGGGAAACCAAAGGTTCAAATTTACCCTTTCACAGCTACTGGGATCAGCCACGTTGTTCTGCCTGCTCACCCCGCCCCCCTTCAGCCTTAAAGACACAGACACACCATCCCAAAAGGTAGTCTTTGCAAGCTTTCTCTGAGCGTCCTGAAGAGGAAAGTCACATGGGAGCAGTGGGACTGGAGCTTCCACCTGCTGGCCCTCTGACTGGAGGCAGGAAGAACATAAGAACATAAGAGAAGCCATGTTGGATCAGGCCAACGGCCCATCAAGTCCAACACTCTGTGTCACACAGTGGCAAAAAATGTTATATACACACATACACTGTGGCTAATAGCCACCGATGGACCTGTGCTCCATATTTTTATCTAAACCCCTCTTGAAGGTGGCTATACTTGTGGCCGCCACCACCTCCTGTGGCAGTGAATTCCACATGTTAATCACCCTTTGGGTGAAGAAGTACTTCCTTTTATCCGTCTATAGACGGAAGGATAAAAGGAGGTACTTCTTTACCTTTTCTTTATCCGTCTATAGACGAAGGAGCCTGGGGAAGCGGGAGAACCCTGCTGGGACCTGGGGATTGGCAAGCCTAGGCCAGGCAGGCCCTGCTCACATGAATGCATGAAGCTGCCTTATGCTGAATCAGCCTCTTGGTCCATCAAGGTTTAGTGTTGTCTACTCAGACTGGCAGCTGCTCTCCAGAGTCTCAGACAAAGGACTTTCACATCACCTACTACCTGATCAAGGAGAGATCCCAGGGATTGAACCTGGGACCTTCTGCATGCTAAGAGTAGGGTTGCCAATCCCCAGGTGGGGGCAGGGAATCCCCTGGTTTGGAGGCCCTCCCCCTGCTTCAGGGTCACCAGAAAGCAGGGGGAGGGGGAGGGAAATGTCTGCTGGGCACTCATTCCCTATGGAGATCGATTCCCATAGGGAATAATGGAGAATTGATCTGTGGGTATCTGGGGCTCTGGGGGGAGTGTTTTTGGAGTTAGAGGCATCATATTTGCAGCATAGCATCCAGTGCCTCTCCTCAAAACACCCTCCAAGTTTCAAACAGATTGGACCAGGCGGTCCAATTCTATCACCTCTAAAACAAGATGCCCCTATCCTTCATTATGTCCAGTGGAGGGAAGGCATTTAAAAGGCGTGCGGTCCCTTTAAATGTGATGCCCAGAACTCCCTTTGGAGTTCAATGATGCTTGTCACAACCTTGCTCCTGGCTCCACCCACAACGTCTCCTGGCTCCACCTCACTGTCTCCTGGCTCCACCCCCAAAGTCTCCAGATATTTCTTGAATTGGACTTGGCAACCCTAGTTAGGCCTGACCAGGAAAGTAAATTATAAGCCCAGAATGGGCCAGAAACTCTTTCCTTTAACTGCTTCAAGAATCCATGGTGGTGGTGTCTGTGTGTGTGTGTGTGTGTGTGGGAGACAGAGAGAGAGCGCACTTAGGGAAACTCATTGTCTGCTGTTTCTTCACTACCTGGTTGTCCAAGGGACTCGCTTGGATCTTTGATTGAGACTGCTGAAGACTACAAATCATCCCGATATTCTTTTATCATATGGAGGAATTTCTAATTAACCATCTAATTACACTCTCCGCTTAATTAAGGGAAGAGGAAGTTTCCCCAGGGTCTGTTCTCCGACGATTACAAATGGTTTCACATAAAATTGCAAGGAATGAAAGACATGCTCATCTCTTTAAGGGAGGGAGGAAGTCAGTGCGCGCGCGCTTTGTTAGGAATTTCTGTTTGAACTTCTATTTCTTTATCTCAAGCACTGCAATGGATCACTCGATCAAATAATCATTGAGAGGCATTTTACATGAAAGCAAAAACATATTTATTACTACAGGGAAAGGGTATTGGGAGGTGAAAATAGCAAACACTAAAGAACTACATGCTAACACATTTAGGGTGACCATAATGTTTGAAGGCCAGCCAGGGACACCTTGGGGGGAAAGGGGGGAGGCAGGGGCGCGCGCGCCTCGCGCGCGCGTCGCCGGAAACAGGAAGTGACGTCATGCCACCGCCGGAAACAGGAAGTGACACCACTTCCTGTGACATCATTTCCCCGCGTCACCTGCCGGAAACAGGAAGTGACATCACTTCCTGTGACATCACTTCCCCCAAATGACATCATTTCCCCCAAATGCCACTGCTGGAAACAGGAAGTGACTTCACAGCACTTCCTGTGACGTCCCCAAAAATCCCCCAAATATCACCGCCGGAAACAATTTTGTTCTCAAATCCTGTATATACTTCATCAGTATATGGGATAAGGCACTTTCTCAACTGTGCTGCATAATGCAGCCTATTTATTTTGTCCTGTTTGCTCTGTTGGCTCTATCTGCGCCACCTTCATCACTTTTGGGGTGTGGATCCCCCAGTGGGGTGGTCTCCCGACTCCCTCCGCCAGCTGTTTCTGATAGCCCTGCGCCCCCTCTTTCATTTGATATGTGTCCCGTGCGGGTGCCACCCTCCCACCGGGAGATGCCGCAAAATGAGCCCCCTTGAGGCTTATGGCGGCAGGGCTTGGGGGAAGCGAGCTAGACTGCTGTTCTTTTGAGGGGTTATAGAGTGTTTCGAGCCCGTCCCTGTGGCATCGGTCCCATCATTGTGGGACCCAGGGGGTCGGCACAGTGGCCCGCCGAAGCAGCCTGTCACTAATAACACAGGTCAAGATGCAGGACAGGAACCCGGAAGTGACCGACAGGCTGCTTCAGCGGGCTGCTCAAAAGAATAGCAGTCTAGCTCACTTCCCCCGAGCCCTGCCGCCATAAGCCTCAAGGGGGCTCATTTTGCGGCATCTCCCGGCGGGAGGGTGGCACCCGCACGGGACACATATCAAATGAAAGAGGGGGCGCAGGGCTATCAGAAACAGCCGGCGGAGGGAGTCACGAGACCACCCCACTGGGGGATCCACACCCCGAAAGTGATGAAGGTGGCGCAGATAGAGCCAACAGAGCAAACAGGACGAAATAAATAGGCTGCATTATGCAGCACAGTTGAGAAAGTGCCTTATCCCATATACTGATGAAGTAAATACAGGATCTGAGAACAAAATTGCACCAGAAGACACAAACACAAAGCTCCCTTACACTGAATCAGTGCTTGGGTCCACCAAAGTCAGTATTGACCACTCCAGTCACAAACACAAAGCTCCCTTACACTGAATCAGTGCTTGGGTCCACCAAAGTCAGTATTGTCACATAAGAACATAAGAGAAGCCATGTTGGATCAGGCCAATGGCCCATCCAGTCCAACACTCTGCGTCACATAAGAACATAAGAGAAGCCCTGTTGGATCAGGCCAGTGGCCCATCCAGTCCAACACTCTGCGTCACATAAGAACATAAGAGAAGCCCTGTTGGATCAGGCCAGTGGCCCATCCAGTCCAACACTCTGCATCACATAAGAACATAAGAGAAGCCCTTTTGGATCAGGCCAGTGGCCCATTCAGTCCAACACTCTGTGTCACATAAGAACATAAGGAGGGAGGGAGCGAGGGAAGGAAGGAAGGAAGGAAGGAAGGAAGGAAGGAAGGAAGGAAGGAAGGAAGGAAGGAAGGAGGGAGGGAGGGAAGGGAGGGAGGGAAGGAAGGAAGGAAGGAAGGAAGGAAGGAAGGAAGGAAGGAAGGAAGGAAGGAAGGAAGGAAGAAAGGAAGGGAGGAGGGAGGGAGGGAAGGAAGGGAGGAGGGAGGGAAGAAGGAAGGAAGGAAGGAAGGAAGGAAGGAAGGAAGGAAGGGAGGGAGGAAGGGAGGGAAGGAAGGAAGGGAGGGAGGGAGGGAAGGAAGGGAGGAGGGAGGGAGGGAGGGAAGGAAGGGAGGGAAGGAAGGAAGGAAGGAAGGAAGGAAGGGGGAGGGAGGGAAGGAAGGAAGGAAGGAAGGGGGGAGGGAGGGAAGGAAGGAAGGAAGGAAGGAAGGGAGGGAGGGAGGGAAGGAAGGAAGAAAGGAAGGAAGGAAGGGAGGGGGAGGGAAGGAAGACCGCCCCCTCCCGCCAGCCCCCCCCCGCTTTCGGCCCCCACCCTCCCTGCTTACCGTCTTCCAGGGCGGGTGACGGCCTCTCCTCCCGGCGGCTGGTGCTGCTGGCGAGGCTGGCGGCGGCTGCGGAGGCCGGGGAGGGCCTCCGCTGGTCTCTGGAGGACCTCCAGCGACCAGCACCAGCCTCTCCGCAGTCTTCGCGGATCGGCGCTGGTCACTGGAGGCCCTCCAGAGTCTCTGGAAGGCCTTCCGGGACCAGCACCGGCTGCTGCGCAGCCTCTCCGCGGCCTCCGCTGGTCGCTGGAGACCCTCCAGAGTCTCTGGAGGGCCTCCAGCGACCAGCGGAGGCCGCGGAGAGGCCTTCGCTGGTCGGCGCTGGTCCCGAAAGGCCCTCCAGAGTCTCTGGAAGGCCTTCCGGGACCAGCGCCGGCTGCTCCGCGGCCTCTCCGCGGCCTCCGCTGGTCGCTGGAGACCCTCCAGAGTCTCTGGAGGGCCTCCAGCGACCAGCGGAGGCCGCGGAGAGGCCTTCGCTGGTCGGCGCTGGTCCCGGAAGGCCCTCCAGAGTCTCTGGAAGGCCTTCCGGGACCAGCGCCGGCTGCTCCGCGGCCTCTCCGCGGCCTCCGCTGGTCGCTGGAGGCCCTCCAGAGTATCTGGAGGGCTTCCAGCGACCAGCGGAGGCCGCGGAGAGGCCTCCGCCACCGCCGCCGGGGCCCCGCACGCGGGCGGGGAAGGCGGCGAGTGAGGGAGGGAGCGTCCCTGCGCGTGTGCAGGGGCCCTGCGCACGCGCAGGGACGCTCCCTCCCTCACTCGTTGCCTTCCCCGCCGGCGCCCGCGGCCCACCGCCTCCGGGGCTGGCTAAACCCGGGACCTCTAAATGGTCCCGGTATAGCCAGCCCGGGAGGCGGGAATAGGGGGCCAGAACCGGGACATTCCCGGGCGCCCGGGACGGTCTGGCCACCCTAAACACATTGAAAACCACATGCTTAATGGAAGGCCACTTCCTCCTCCTTCTTCAACTCTCTGCCTGAACAAAGGAAGTCACCTGACTAACTGACCAAACAGACAAAACAGGTTTTCCCGGCTTCTAGACCTTGATTGACAGCAGTCAGTATCTTCTTTCTTGGTCATGCAGACATAAGAACATAAGAAAAGCCATGTTGGATCAGGCCAATGGCCCATACAGTCCAGCACTCTGTGTCACACAGTGGCCAAAAAACCCCAGGTGCCATCAGGAGGCTCACAAGTGGGGCTAGAAGCCCTTCCACTTTGCCCTGCCCCAAGCACCAAGAATACAGAGCATCACTGCCTCAGACAGTTCCAATAATATACTTTGGCTAATAGCCACTGATGGACCTCTGCTTCATATGCTTATCCAATCCCCTCTTGAAACTGTCTATTCTTTTAGCTGCCATCACCTCCTGTGGCAGTGAATTCCACGTGTTAATCACCCTATGGGTGAAGAAGTACTTCCTTTTATCCGTTCTAACCCGACTGCTCAGCAATTTCATTGAATGCCCACGAGTTCTTGTATTGTGAGAAAAGGAGAAAAGTGCTTCTTTCTCTACTTTCTCCATCCCATGCATAATCTTGTAAACTTCTGTCATGTCACCCCGCAGTCAACATTTCTCCAAGCTAAAGAGCCCCAAGTGTTTTAACCTTTTTTCATAGGGAAAGTGTTCCAAACTTTTAATCATTCTAGTTGCCCTTTTCTGTACTTTTTCCAGTGCTATAATATCCTTTTTGAGGTGTGGTGACCAAAATTGTATGCAGTATTCCAAATGAGACTGCACCACTGATTTATACAGCGGCATTGTGATACTGTCTGATTTGTTTTCAATTCCCTTCCTAATAATTCCCAGCATGGTGTTGGCCTTTTTATTGCAACCATACACTGTCTTGACATTTTCAGTGAGTTATCTACCACGACCCCAAGATCTCTCTCTTGGTCAGTCTCTGCCAGTTCACACCCCATCAACTTGTATTTGTAGCTGAGAGTTTTGGCCCCAATGTGCATTACTTTGCACTTGGCCACATTGAACCTTATCTACCACGTTGATGCCCACTCACCCAGCCTCAACAGATCCCTTTGGAGTGCCTCACAATCCTCTCTGGTTCTCACCACCCCGAACAATTTAGTGTCATCTGCAAACTTGGCCACTTCACTGCTTACTCCCAACTCCAAATCATTAATAAACAAGTTAAAGAGCATCGTCCCAGTACTGAGCCCTGCAGCACCCCACTGCTTACTGTCCTCCACTGTGAAGACTGCCCATTTATATTCACTCTCTGCTTCCTATTAATTAGCCAGTTTTTGATCCACAAGAGGACCTGTCCTTTTACTCCATGACTCTTGAGCTTTCTTAGGAGCCTTTGATGAGGAACTTTATCAAAACCTTTGTGGACGTCAATGTAAACAACATCTATTAGGTCCCCTTTGTCCACATGTTTGTTCACCCCCTTAAAGAACTGTAACAGGTTAGTGAGGCAAGATCTTCCCTTACAGAATCCATGCTGAGTCTTCCTCAGTAACTTGTGATCATCAATGTACCTACTCATTCTTTCCTTGATAATGCTTTCTACCAACTTTCCCAGTATTGAAGTCAGACTGACTGGCCTGTAGTTTCGCGGATCTCCTCTGGAACCCTTTATAAAGATGGGGGTGACTTTTGCTACCTTCCAGTCCTCCGGAACGGAGGCAGATTTCAATGAAAGATTACATATTTTTGTCAGGAGATCCAGAAGTTCACCTTTGAGTTCTTTCAGAACCCTTGGATGTATGCCATCCGGACCTGGTGACATTAATTTTTCATTCATCAATCAGTTGTAGGACCTCCTCTCTTGTCACCTCAACTTGACTCAGGTCTTTCAACACCCCTTCCAAAATTAGTGTTTCTTGAGTGGGCAATCACTTCTCGTCTTCCACAGTGAAGACGGAGGCAAAAAAATGCATTCAGCTTGTCAGCCATTTCCCTATCCTCCTTCAGTAATCCTTTTACCCCTTGGTCATCCAAGGGCCCCACTGCCTCCCTGGCTGGTTTCCTGCTTCTAATATATTTGAAGAAATTTTTATTTCTTATTGTTATTTTTATTGTTGTAGGAAATCAGGCACAATGTTAACTCTATAATGACTGGAACTTTAGAACAATGCAAAGGACATACAGAACAGATACATATTTCCAACACCCCTTCTCAGTGTCTAATGGCAAAGTCATTATACATTCAATAGTCATTACTCATTATTCATTGTAACATTCACATCAACTAGATTCATCATTTCACATAGACGTTCAAATCTAGCAGAAGGTAATGGCTTTGTAAGTATATCAGCTACCATAGCTTCTGTACAACAATATTCTATCTTAATCAGCCCCTGCTGATGTAGATCTTTCAGTAGCTCACATTTAATATCAATAGATCTACTTCTGGCTGTTCTACTTTCCCCTTTACATATAGCAATACATGCTTGGTTATCTTCAAACATTACAATAGGTACAGGTTCTTTTATCTTGAAGTCTTTCAGAAGATGAAAAATCCATTCAAGTTCACTGTAGGCATTGGCTGCTTACACACACTCAGCTTCTGCTGTAGATTGTGCCACTATAGTCTGTTTTCTGCTAGTCCATTCTACAAGTCCATTTCCGTAGAAGAACAAGTATCCATTGGTTGATCTGTAATTGCACAATTCTTTTGCATAGTTGGCATCCATGTATCCAACTAGTCTGGGATTCTCAGAAAGTTAAATGATCAGTCTTAAGTCCAAAGAGGTTGCCCCTGGAAGGGCCTTTCTTCGCAGGTTCTGTGATGTGATGGCGGGCCTTCGCTTGCCCCAGCACAGGACTAGGGTTACCAGCAGCATGAGGGAGGATTGCAAGTGTGGCAGGAGTTTTTGGAATCCTTTAATGGGATTTCTTTTAGGAGAGAGGACATGAGACTTGAGGCGGAGCTTCAGGTCATGTCCAATGCTGCGGGGTCATTAGGTTTTGGGGTCTACTTCCGTGGACACTGGTGCATGGAGATGTGGCCGGATTCATGGGTGCAGGCTGGTTTGACCCGGGATCCTACTTTTTAAGATTTTTTCCCCATTTTGGTTGCGGTTTGGTGGGGGGGGTGATATGGTCGATCGCACCGTACATTTTTGGGGTGATAACATGGCTGTTGTTCATGTTATTAATTCCCTTTCATCCAAATCGCAGTGGGTTATGAGGTTGGTGAGGGCCTTCACTCTGCGTTGCCTGCGGCTTAACATTTTGTTTTTGGCCAAGCATGTTCCTGGGGTGAATAACGGGGTGGCTGACGCTCTCTCTCGTAAACAGATGGAGAGGTTTCATCAGCTGGCCCCGGATGCCGATCAAGAGGTGGCTCCAGTGCCCCAGGAGCTATGGCTGATTGGAGAGCCGAGGCCTGCAGAGCAATAGGCCTAGCCATTGCACCTAGCACCAGGAAGTCTTACAAACGTGCTGTGCGGCAGTTTGAAGACTTTAGGGCCGAGGTAGGGTATTACTTTGTTTGGCCCCTCCTGCTGGAGCAGTTGCTCCATTATTGTGTTTCCTTAAAAGATAAGGGATTGGCCGTGCGATCTATCAGAGGACGCCTGTCGGCGCTGGCTTTTGCTAGCAAGGCATTAGGGTATAAGGAGGAAACAACAGGCTTTCGTCTTCGAAAGATGCTGGAGGGGTGGTCCAGAGAGGTCGGGCCTAATCCCGACACCAGGAGCCCCAAGTCCGCTGAGATTCTTAGAGGTTTGAAGGGGGTTTGGAGTGCAGTTTGTGCATCTCACTTTGAGGCGGTTCTGTTTCATGCCGCCTCTTTGGTGGCCTTTTTTGGGGCGCTTAGGATCAGTGAGTTAGTGGCGAGCTCCAGGAATGATGTTTCTGGCAGGGCTTTGTCACTTAGGGATGTTAGGTTAACGGGGGGGGGGGGGGGGTAAGGCGGCTCTTACCATCTGGTGTCCCAAGATGGATCAACAAGGCACTGCGACTGTAGTGGAGTTGGGTCTGTGTCCTGAGGTGGAGCTTTGCCCCGTTTCCGCATTGGCTGATTATTTGGCTGTGCGGGGAGGCTGCGAAGGGTTGTTGTTTTGTCATTCTGGAGGCAGCCCTCCAGTTTTGGGCAGTGATGTCTAGGGCCTTAGCTAGGTTGGGGTTGTCTGGAGTGAGGTTTGGTACCCACTCCTTTAGAATTGGGGCGGCCTCTACGGCAGCGGCCTTGGGATATTCTTCTTCGTCCATTCAGCGCCTTGGCCGTTGGCAGTCTCGGGCTTATAAAGGTTATATTCGCCCTCTGCTCCACTCTTAGCTTTGTTATTGGGAGCTGGGGTAGTTAAGGTTTGGGTTTTATAACTTGTCTGTTTCTCTTTTTAGATGCTGTTGTTCCTGGCCGGAGGAGCTGAGTTCTCATCTGCGGGCACAGTTATGTGTTTTGGGCGGCACATCAGGCTCGGAGAACTGCTGTTGGCTCTCATCTGGGACTCAGTCAATATGTTACTGTGGAGTGGTGGGGGCGCCGAGGTCTTCAGTGGCCTGGTTTGCTGCCGCTTTTATTTCATGGGAGTGTGGTCCCACCTTCTCAGGTTTTAATTGTTCACCTGGGGGGGAATGATTAAGGGCAAGGCCTTGATCTTGCAGGCTCGAGACAATTTCAAGTACATTAGGAAGAGATGGCTCGGAACCATTATAGTCTGGTCGGTCATGATTCCGCTCTTGGTGTGGTGCAGTGCTTGGATTCCAGCTGGGATAGAGAGGGCTCGTTACAGAGCTAATAAGGAGATTCGTAGGGCATTGGAGGGTGGTTTGGGCCACTATTTGCCCCATCTGGATACTTCTATTGAATCTCCTGACCTCTACAGAGGGGATGGGGTGCATCTCTCGGAAAAGGGTAATATGCTTTTCCTGAGGAACCTTCGGCAAGGGCTGGTGTTGGCTTTAGGCCTTTTGGTGGGTGCTAAGCCCTAAGTAGAGACTTGGCCTTAGTTGTGGCAGGTTTTACTGGGTTTATGGTGCCATGTGGCCCGGGGAGGACTGGTTAGCCTCCCCCTTTTGGGGAGTTAGGGGTCTGGCAGGATCAGCCTTTGGGTATTAGTGACCCGAGGTGTGTGAATGCAGACTGTCCTGGAGACTCGATCGGATGGGTGCCTTTCGTGAGATGCACGTCTGGTGACTGGGCCCTCCGGTGCGGGCCTCCCTGCTGGGCCTGCCTGACGGGAGCTGTGACACACAGCTCCGGCTGGGGGACCAAGTCTCTCGCCTGTGAAAAAGGCAGGGGAGCGGTCTGTGGAGACCCCTGGCCCTGACCTGGCCGCAGTTCTGGTTGCTCTTGCCATTGCTATGTTTATTTAATAAAGTGGCCCATAGTTTTACAAACTCACTTGTGTCCGCCTCTTTATTCCGACTTGGGGGGCAAACACTGCTGTATTTACAGCTTCAGCCCACAGGCCTTTAGGTAATCCAGAATGCATGAGCATTGCTCTGGTCATTTCCTGTAATACACGATTAAGTCTTTCTGCACTCCCATTCTGCTGTGGAGTGCATGGGACAGACACTTTGTGTTCAATCCCTTCTGCTTTCAGAAACTTCTTAAACTCAGTATTGCAATATTCGCCACCTCCATCTGTCAGCAAGCTTTGAGGTGCATGCCCAAATCTGTTTTTAACCATGGCAACATATTCTTTAAATTTATCGAGAGTCTCATCTTTTGATTTGAGCATATAGACAGTGCTATATTTGGTCTTTGCCTCTGTGAATACTGAGAAAAATTTAGTTCTCCCAATCGAAGCTTTTATTGGCCCTACAACATCACTGAGTATTGTTTCCAAAAACCTTCCATTATAATAATAATAATAATAATAATAATGATGATGATGATGATGTTGATGATGATGATAAATTTGTATTCCACCCTCCCTGCCGAAGCAGGCTCAGGGTGGCTCACATAGCATAACATAAAATACAACATTACAATAATAAAAGCACACTGGTTACACAACATATTACATATTACAATTCACTTCTATATATTATGACATTAAAACCAGCAAATTCAATTCCAGCAAATTAGTTTGGTGCTACAGTCTCGATGTTACTCATCTTGCAATTTTACGTGACGACGGTACAATAGGTTCCACATTAAGAAAAAGCCAGATGAAAGAGAGTAGTCTTGCAGGCCCTGCGGAACTGGGTAAGGCTCTGCGAGGCCTGCACCTCTTCTGGTAATTGGTTCCACCAGTGGGGAGCTGTGATCGAAAAGGCCCTGTCTCTTGTAGCTTTCAGTTTGGCGTCCTTAGGCCCAGAGATTGTCAATAGATTTTGCGAACCAGATCTCAGTACCCTCTGGGGAACATGTGGGGAGAGACGGTCCCTAAGGTAGGCAGGTCCTCGGCCACATAGGGCTTTAAAGGTAATAACCAGCACCTTGTAACGAATCCGGTACACAATTGGCAGCCAGTGCAGTTCCCACAGCCTCAGCTGTAAGTGTTCCCACTTAGGGAGCCCCAATAACAAAATAATCCAGTTCCAAGAAGGATTGGTGGTGGGGGGGGGGGCTACCACGAGTTAATACTGGGAGGAAGATGTTGTTGTCTGATCAGCCACTTTAAATCCGGAAGGAAACAGCAGCAACATCTGATTCTCCTGTGCGTCTGAACAGGGCCACTGATACTCTTGTGTTTACTTTGTGAAATGAGTGCTTTGTTCCTCCGAGAAGGTGGGGACTGGAGAGGTCTGAAGTACACTGATTATCTCCTGTCCTTGTAGGATTGCCAAGTCCCCATGGCCTCCGCAAGTGACGTACCATAGAGTTTTCCCTCCCAAATTGCTAGAGCGTCCAAAAAACCCCACAGAGTTCCCCCAGAAATGCCTAGAGTGGCCGGCGTGTGATGTCGCCGTTGCGATGCCATCACTTGTGGGTGATGTCATTGTGCCGGCGACATTGGGGGAGGTTCCTCCTGGTGGCCCAATGTGGGCCGGTGGGTTGGGAACCTCCCAGGCAGGAAAACCCCCTCCCGGACCAGGGGTTTGGCAGTCCAATTTCCTTGGCTTCTCTAAGAGGACATCAGCACCACAGAACCTGAGCAGAATCAGGGACGATTGTGGAGGAAACCTCAGCAGCACCTCACTCAATGACAATCCCCAGGAATCTTTGGGGGAAGAAGCCATAGGCAGAAATCTTCCACTGCTTTCCCCCATTCCCTGCCGGTGCTCCCAAGACATGGGGGGAAAGATGGGGGAGATGGGGTGAGCATGGGCTTGCCACCTCCAAGGTGGAAACTCCTGGAGATAGGGGTCTGAAACCTGGGAAAGCCATGAGGGGGCGCAGCAGGGTATAATGACATAGGATACACCCTCCAAACCACCATTTTATTAGTCTCTGCCATCTGGAGGGCATAGGATTATTTTGTTACCTGCTCCTTTGCGGTGTTTTTTGAGTTCTCTGGTTTCACCTCGTAGTTTTCTCTGCCTGGATAGTTCTGCTGCGATATTAACCAACTTCCGGATGTCTGAAGGCTGCCCCAGAGCAAAAGGAGCCTCAGACATCCGATTTACGGTCACCATTTTTTTTTTTTTTGCTACTTAGCGATGCGCACATAACCGCATAACGTTTTAACCTATGCGCACAATGAGTGCATGGGCACAATGCAGGCATGCACACAATAGCGGAGGAAAAAAGAACTGCATGGTGCCATTGTGTGGACGGCAGAAGACGGTTTCACCGCGGAGTGATTCGAATTGCAATATGGCAGTCTGATCGATAATATCTGGAACAAAGATATTCGGAACCGGGTCAGTTCAACATGGACTCAACACGCTGTGTGAACAGGGCCATTGTCATGTTTTAAAGGAAGAAGCAATTTCCAGACAGATGTGGAGTCCATAGCCTTTCCTCTGAACTTGGGACTGCGGCGGCACTGCCTTACTTTAATTTGGAGGGGGAAACGGCCGCTGAGGCATCTTCTGTCACATCAGCACCCCTGACTGCTGGCAAGCGACACCTGCGAGAGAGAGCCGTGCTGCCACAGAGGTGGAAGAGAGTCGTGCTCCAGGGCACCCACCGGGCAGGAGGGATTTGTGCAGGGAGGCTCTTCAGGGCCCGGGGTGGGGGTGGGGGCGGAGAGGAGTCCTTTGTGTGTCTTTCCCCCAGGCCCGGCCTCAGCCAGGCACTCCCTAAAAACAGCAGCCAGCATAATGAAAGGGGGAGAGATTAATCACCATTGCTGTGCACAAATGGGTAATCAGGAAGGAAACTGCTCCAGCCTGGTGTCTAAATTTAATTTACAGATACACAAATCTCCGCCTAATGAGAGTCTAGCAAGTATATTATGTGGGGAGGCAAAAAGAAAGCCAGTTGCTCCGAAGAAATATTCTCTGATTTCTCCCATTACCTGGCATTCTAAACAATGCAGGGAGACAGGCGAAGATCTATGCGGCTCTCCGACAAAAGCATTTCTCATGCAAACCTGCTGACGGAGCAGCCCATGAAACAGCGCAGGTGTTTGCCCAGATGAGCTAAACTTGGCATGTCTGGGTTTTTTCCAGATCAGGGTGATCCTTTGGGGATGGAAAGGTTCAACAACTTTCTATGAAAAAGGATAGATATTGTTAGGGAGGAGGGGGCTTTTTAATAAAAAAAAGGATTTGCATTTGGGTTGTCAAGTTGTTATCTAGGGTTGCCAAGTCCAATTCAAGAAATATTTGGGGGCTTTGGGGGTGGAGCCAGGAGGCATTTGGGGTGGAGCCAAGATCAAGGCTGTGACAATCATCACTGAACTCCAAAAGGAGTTCTGGCCATCACATTTAAAGGGACGGCACACCTTTTCAATGTCTTCCTTCCATAGGAAATAATGAAGGATAGGGGAACCTTCTTTTTGGGCTCATAGAATTGGACCCCCTGGTCCAATCTTTTTGAAACTTGGGGGGTATTTTGGGGAGAGGCACTAGATGCTATACTGAAAATTTGGTGACTCTACCTCAAAAAACAGCCCCCCCCAGAGCCTCAGATACCTGCAGATCAATTCTCCATGATTTTCTATGGGAATAAATCTCCATAGGGAATAATAGAGCTCCCAGCAGACATTTCCCTCCCCTCTCCCCGCTTTCCGACGATCCTGAAGTGGGGGGAGGGTCTCCAAACCGAAGGATCCCCTGCTGCCATCTGGGGATTGGCAACCCTATTGTTATCAAAACAGAGACAGGCCTAGGATGACCGATGCTTCAATTTCTACACTGTATTTGGAGGATCAATATCCTGCCTCTCTGTTACAAACGCATCATTGCACCACAACCGCAAATCCTAAAAATACAACACCCCCTCCCCCCCCAGAGGATGCTGCGCTCCACCCCCAGGTCTCCTAAAGGTTCCATTAGGAAATAGACTCAAGTTGAACATCCAGGGTGCTTTTTATAAAAAAAAAATAACAATATTATTATCAGGGCTCTTTTGGAGCATGAATGCACAGGAACGCAGTTCTGGCTACCAGGAATGTGACCTAATATGCAAATGAGTTCCTGATGGGCTTATTTTAAAAAACAAAAAAGCCCTGTGTGAAATACTGGTGACATCAGGGGATGCGGCCAGTTTAGTCTAATGGTGAAGTGAGTGGACTCTTATCTGGGAGAACCAGGTTTGATTCCCCACTCCTCCACTTGCAGCTGCTGGAATGGCCTTGGGTTAGCCATAGCTATCACAGGAGTTGTCCTTGAAAGGGCAGCTTCTGGGAGAGCCCTCTCAGCCCCACCCACCTCGCAGGGTGTCTGTTGTGGGGGGAGACGATATAGGAGATTGTGAGCCGCTCTGAGACTCTGATTCAGAGAGAAGGGCAGGGTATAAATCTGCAGTCTTCTTTTTCTTGGGTTTTAAACAATTTATTGGTAGCATATGGTTACAAAGCTTATCTATTTCTTAATTTTTTCTTTTTTTTCACATTAACCCATATGACATTTCCATCCCCCCTCCCTCCAATGTTGACTTCCCCGAGGTTATAAGTTCAAATCCATACTAAAGGCACTTCTGATTGCTCAAAGTTCCGTATATATATTCTTACAACTAAAAAAATGTCCAATATTTCTTTACTTTCCAAGTTTTCTCCATATATCCTTTAAATTTTCTCCACTCCCTTTTGAATATCTCTAAATCATAGTCTCTTAGTGTTCTGGTTAATTTGTCCATTTCACACCACGATAAAACTTTCATGGTCCATTCCCATTTCTCTGGTATTTTTTCTTGCTTCCAAAGCTGCGCGTACAAAGTCCTAGCAGCTGATAACAGGTACCAAATTAAAGTCCTGTCTTCTTTTGGGTATTTTTCTAATTGTAATCCAAGTAAAAACGTCTCTGCAATTTTCTTAAAATCATAGCCCAAAATTTTGGTGATTTCTTGTTGTATCATCTTCCAGAATTCTTTCGCTCTTTCACATGTCCACCACATATGGAAGAAAGAACCTTCATGTTTTTTACATTTCCAACATCTATCCGACATTTTCTTACTTATCTTAGCCAATTTTTTCGGAGTCATATACCACCTATACATCATTTTAAAACAGTTCTCCTTAATGCTTTGACAAGTTGATATCTTCATTGAGTTCTTCCAGAGGTGCTCCCATGTTTCCATTTGTATTTCTCTATTCACATTAATTGCCCATTTGACCATTTGAGACTTTACTACTTCTTCTTCTGTAGACCATTTCAATAATAACTTATATACTTTTGATATCAATTTTTCATTGTCACCTAACAGGACTCTTTCCAGTTCTGTTTGTTCTCGTCTAATCCCCTCTGATTTTATGTCATTTTCCATCAAACTTTTAATTTGTTGCATTTGAAACCAATCATAATTGTTATTTAGCTCTTCTGAGGTTTTTAATTCAATTTTGTCTCCTTGAATCTTAAGCAGTTGGTTATATGACATTTCTCTTTTTTCTTCAGAATCAGCTGTTATTTACAGTCTTCTTTTTCTTAAAATAAGTTCCTGCTAAGCTTTTTCTACAATGCCCGCCCCCTCACCCCCGATTGCTATTTATTCAAAACATGATCAGGCATCTTTTTTCCTTAGGGAGCCCAAGGTGGCTTACAAAATAAAGAAAACATATAAAACAAAACACATAAAAACATAAAAATAAGATTTAAAAGTACAGTTCAGGGCTGCTGATAACTGAAATACAACTCTATCTTCAACTGCTTCCTATAAACTGACAGTGAGGGGGCCTGGCACACCTCCCTGAGGAGACTGTTCCATAATTGTGGGGCTTCCACTGAAAAGGCCCTGTCTCATGTACCCACCAAATGAGCCTCTTTGACTATGTGCCCCTATTGTTCATTATTTCCTATGGACGGAAGGCATTGAAAAGGTGTGTGGTCCCTTTAAATGTGATGGCCAGAACTCCCTTTGGAGTTCAATGATGCTTGTCACAGCCTTGCTCCTGGCTCCACCCCAGTGTCTCCCGGCTCCACCCCCAAAGTCTCCTGGCTCCACTCCCAGAGTCCCCAGATATTTCTTGAATGGGACTTGGCAACCCTATGTTGAGCCCACTGCCATGGGGTGTGCTGATGGCTGCGGATTTAGTTGATTGAGTTGCCAGCCTCAGATTGGGAAATACCTGGCAATTTATTATTTTTTTTTTGGGGGGGGAGGGTGTGGAGCCTGAGGAGAGTGAAGTTTGAGAAGGAGAAGGACTTCAGTGGGTCTAACGCCAAACAGTCCCCCTTCCAAAATGGCCATTTTCTCCAGGGGAGCTGATCAGCAGTGACTCTGGGAATTCATAGAATCATAGAGTTGGAAGGGACCTCCAGGGTCATCTAGTCCAACCCCCTGCACAATGCAGGAAACTCACATACACCTCCCCCTACATTCACAGGATCTTCATTGCTCTCAGAGGGCCATCCAGCCTCTGTTGAAAAACCTCCAAGGAAGGAGAGCCCACCACCTCCTGAAGAAGCCTGTTCCACTCAGGAATTTATTATTTATTTATTTATTTATTACGTTAAGCTTCTATCCCGCCCTCTCCACAAACGGACTCAGGGCGGCTCACAACATCACATTACTTCCATTAAAAACCAATAAAACATATAAAACATAATTACATATTTAAATTATTTAAAACATTTAATGGTGCTGTACTAATACAGTACAGTATAGCGGTTCTGGAAGTTCGATGGTGACCATCGGTACTCTGCATGGAGCTCTATATGATGTCCAGTGCCAGCTCTCTCTCGGTTAAATGTCGAAGGCCTGTCGGAACAATTCGGTCTTACAGGCCCTGCGGAATGTAGACAAATCCCGCAGGGCCCTTATGGCCTCTGGGAGAGCGTTCCAGAGTTCTGGCGCTGCCACCGAGAAGGCCCTGGCTCGTGTCGTACGCAACCTGGCTTCTTTTGGTCCAGGGATGGACAATAGATTTTTCGTCCCTGAACGCAGTGCTCTCTGGGGAATATGTGGAGAAAGGCGGTCCCGCAGATAGACAGGTCCCTGACCATAAAGGGCTTTAAAGGTCAACACCAACACCTTGAAACGGATTCGGAACACAACAGGAAGCCAGTGCAGCTCTTTCAGCACCGGCTGAATGTACTCCCATCGAGGGAGTTTCATTAACAGCCGTGCCGCAGCGTTCTGCTCTAGCTGTAGTCTCCGGGTTAGCGTCAAGGGTAGCCCCATGTAGAGAGCGTTACAGTGATCTATTCTTGAGGTGACCGTGGCATGGATCACCATCGCTAAGTCGTTGTGCTCCAGGAATGGGACCAGCTGCTGTGCCCACCGAAGGTGGAAAAAGGCGGATCTAACTGTGGCCGCTACCTGGGCCTCCATTGTAAGGGAGGACTCAAGGAGCATGCCCAAGCTCCTGACCTCAGGGGCCAGTATTAATGGCACCTCGTCAAGAGCCGGCAGATGAACCCCTCCCCCCAGACCACCCCGGCTCCGATAGAGAACCTCCGTCTTTGTCGGATTTAATTTCAGTCGACTCAACCTGTGCCACGAAGCCACAGCTTGAATGGCCAGGTCTAGATTTTCTGGGGTACAGTCGGACTGGCCGCCCATCAATAGATAGAGCTGGGTATCATCTGCATGTTGATGACAACCCAGTCCATACCTCCTGACAATCTGGGCAAGGGGGCGCATATAGATATTAAATAGCATCGGGGATAGGACCGCTCCCTGTGGCACCCCACAACTGAGAGAGTGCCTCTGGGATGCTTCCTCCCCTATCACCACCCTTTGTTCCCGATCATGGAGAAAGGAGGTCAACCACTGTAAGGCGGACCCCTGAATCCCCACATCAGCAAGGCGTCTAGCCGTCAGGAAGTTCTTCCTAATATTGAGCCGGAAACTCTTTTGATTGAATTTCAACCCATTGGTTCTTGTCCTACCTTCTGGGGCCACAGAAAACAATTCCACCCCATCCTCTCTCTGACAGCCCTTCAAGGACTTGAAGATGGTGATCATATCACCTTTCAGCCGCCTCCTCTCCAGGTGAAACATCCCCAGCTCCTTCAACCTTTCCTCCTAGGACTTGGTCTCCAGACCCCTCACCATCTTTGTCACCCTCCTCTTGACCCATTCCAGCTTGTCTATATCCTTCTTAAAATGTGGTGCCCAAAACTGAACACAAGACTCCAGGTGAGGTCTTGCCAGAGCAGAGCAAAGCGATACCATCACATCACGTGATCTGGATTAAGCAGCCCCCCCCCCGGAGGTTGGCAACCATAAGCTCCTTCCTCCCTTAAGTTCTGGAGCTGGTAGTATGTGGGATCCTGCATAACATAAGAACATAAGAGAAGCCATGTTAGATCAGGCCAATGGCCCATCCAGTCCCACACTCTGCGTCACATAAGAACATAAGAGAAGCCATGTTGGATCAGGCCAATGGCCCATCCAGTCCCACACTCTGCGTCACATAAGGACATAAGAGAAACCCTGTGGGATCAGGCCAATGGCCCATCCAGTCTAACATTCTGTGTCACACAGCGGCCAAAATACACACACACACACACACTGTGGCTAATAGCCACTGATGGACCTCTGCTCCATATTTTTATCTAACCCCCTCTTGAAGGTGGCCATGCTTGTGGCCGCCACCACCTCCTGTGGCAGTGAATTCCACATGTTAATCACCCTTTGGGTGAAGAATCCTCCTGCAGCGCCTGGCGTGCCCAGTTGGGTTCTGCCATCCCCTCTGGAGAGCCAGGCATGATGGAGCTGCTCTGGCTGAGCAGCACAGCCCCGCTTGGGATGCCTGAGGCCCCCCGTTCTGCCCCAGACAGGCCTCCAGTCAAAGGATCTCGGCCAGCAGCAAGGCTCCCTCCACCTGTGCTCTTGGGCAGTGCCGGGGGGGAGGGGGGCGAGAGGGCGACTCTGACCTTGGACAGCCAGAAGATGACCGCAGATTTATACTCTGCCCTTCTCTCTGAATCAGAGACTCAGAGCGGCTCACAATCTCCTTTATCTTATTTCCCCATAACAGACACCCTGTGAGGGGGGTGGGGCTGAGGGGGCCCTTTCAAGGACAACCTTTGTGAGAGCTCTGGCTGACCCAAGGCCATTCCAGCAGGTGCAAGTGTAGGAGTGGGGAATCAAACCCGGTTCTCCCAGATAAGAGAGCTCTGGCTGACCCAAGGCCATTCCAGCAGGTGCAAGTGGAGGAGTGGGGAATCAAATCCGGTTCTCCCAGATAAGAGAGCTCTGGCTGACCCAAGGCCATCCCAGCAGCTGCAAGTGGAGGAGTGGGGAATCAAACCCGGTTCTCCCAGATAAGAGAGCCCTGGCTGACCCAAGGCCATTCCAGCAGGTGCAAGGGGAGGAGTGGGGAATCAAACCCGGTTCTCCCAGTTAAGAGAGCCATGGCTGACCCAAGGCCATTCCAGCAGGTGCAAGTGGAGGTGGGGGGAATCAAACCCGGTTCTCCCAGATAAGAGTCCGCACACTCAGCCACTACAGATGTTCAGTTCTGAAAAGCAGTCCGTGCCCCCCTCCTTTTCCCTTTCACATATACAGAGTAGGATTGCCAATTGCCAGGTGGGATCAAACAGGAAAGCACAGTGTACAGATTGAGTAAACTAGAAAGAAAACACAGTGAAATGAACAAGCTTTGAAAGAAATCAAAAACTGGATCAAAAACTGGCTGAGTAATAGGAAGCAGAGAGTGAGTATAAATGGGCAATCTTCGCAGTGGAGGACGGTAAGCAGTGGGGTGCCGCAGGGCTCGGTACTGGGTCCCATGCTCTTTAACTTGTTCATAAATGATTTAGAGTTGGGAGTGAGCAGTGAAGTGGCCAAGTTTGCGGATGACACTAAATTGTTCAGGGTGGTGAGAACCAGAGAGGATTGTGAGGAACTCCAAAGGGATCTGTTGAGGCTGGGTGAGTGGGCGTCAACGTGGCAGATGCGGTTCAATGTGGCCAAGTGCAAAGTAATGCACATTGGGGCTAAGAATCCCAGCTACAAATACAAGTTGATGGGGTGTGAACTGGCAGAGACTGATCAAGAGAGAGATCTTGGGGTCATGATAGATAACTCACTGAAAGTGTCAAGACAGTGTGCGTTTGCAATAAAAAAGGCCAATGCCATGCTGGGAATTATTAGGAAGGGAATTGAAAACAAATCAGCCAGTATCATAATGCCCCTGTATAAATCGATGGTGCGGTCTCATTTGGAGTACTGTGTGCAGTTCTGGTCGCCGCACCTCAAAAAGGATATTATAGCTTTAGAGAAGGTGCAGAGAAGGGCAACTAGAATGATTAAAGGGCTGGAGCACTTTCCCTATGAAGAAAGGTTGAAACGCTTGGGACTCTTTAGCTTGGAGAAACGTCGACTGCGGGGTGACATGATAGAGGTTTACAAGATAATGCATGGAATGGAGAAAGTAGAGAAAGAAGTACTTTTCTCCCTTTCTCACAATACAAGAACTCGTGGGCATTCGATGAAATTGCTGAGCAGACAGGTTAAGACGGATAAAAGGAAGTACTTCTTCACCCAAAGGGTGATTAACATGTGGAATTCACTGCCACAGGAGGTGGTGGCGGCCACAAGTATAGCCACCTTCAAGAGGGGTTTAGATAAAAATATGGAGCACAGGTCCATCAGTGGCTATTAGCCACAGTGTATGTGTGTATATAACATTTTTTGCCACTGTGTGACACAGAGGGTTGGACTTGATGGGCCATTGGCCTGATCCAACATGGCTTCTCTTATGTTCTTAAATGCACATGAATACTTTATATAGCCAATTCACTGGAGCTAATCAAAAACAAAGAGCCTGTGGCGCAGAGTGGTAAAGCTGCAGCACCGCAGTCGGAGCCCTCTGCTCACGACCTGAGTTCAATCCCAGCGGAAGCTGGTTCAGATAGCTGGCTGCAGGTTGACTCAGCCTTCCATCCTTTAGAGGTCGGTCAAAGGAGTCCCCAGCTTGTTGGGGGGGGAAAGCGTGGAGGACTGGGGAAGGCAATGGCAAACCATCCCGTAAAAAGTCTGCCGTGAAAACGTTGTGAAAGCAACGTCACCCCAGAGTCGAAAATGACTGGTGCTTGCACAGGGGACTGCCTTGACCTTTTTAAATCAAAAACAATGATCAAACAGAAATCAAAGTAGCTCTAGAAGGGAGGGACGGTGGCTCAGTGGTAGAGCATCTGCTTGGGAAGCAGAAGGTCCCAGGCTCAATCCCCAGCATCTCCAACTAAAAAAGATCCAGGCAAAAAGGTGTGAAAAACCTCCGCTTGAGACCCTGGAGAGCCGCTGCCAGTCTGAGAAGACAATACTGACTTTGATGGACCCAGGGTCTGATTCAGTATAAGGCAGCTTCATATGTTCATACAGAGCTCAAAGTTCAGCTATTATTTCTCTAGTCCCAAAGAGAAATAAGCTATTATAAGTGAGCTGTTGCCTTAGCACGGGTTCCTGAGAAAAAAAATACAGGCGGCCAGTGGAAGTGGCAGATGAAACACGAACAGAACCTTGGACTCGTGTAGCTGCACCTGTTGGATGGAGGACCGCTACCTCTACACCATTTGAACATACGGCATCCCTGTGTCTTTCAGAAAGGAAATTCACCGACAGCAGGACATATTGCCAGCCAATCGAAAATATTTCTTGGGAACTAGAGAAGTGATAGCTGAACTTTGCGCTCGGTTGAGCCGCTTTGATTTCTTTTTGATAATTCTTTTTTATTAGCTCCAGTGAATTGGCTATATGAAGTATTCATGTGCATTTGTTTCAAAGCTTGTTCGTTTCACAGTGTTTTCTTTCTAGTTTATCCAGTCCCCAGGTGGGGGTAGGGGATCCCCAGGTTTGGAGGCCTCCCCTCCCACTTCAGGGTCATCAGAAAGCAAGGGGGGGGGGAATGTCTGATTGGCACTCCATTATTCCCTCTGGAGAGCAATTCCCATAGGGTATAATGATGAATTGTTCTGTGGGTATCTGGGGCTCTACAGGGGCAGGTTTTTTGAGGTAGAGGCATCAAATGTTCAGGATAGCATCCAATGCCTCTCTGCAAAACACCCTCCAAATCTCAAAGGGATTGGGCCCAGGAGTCCAGTTCTATGAGCCCCCAAAGAAGATGCCCCTATCCATTATTTCCAATGGAGGGAAGGCATTGAAAAGATATGCAGTTCCTTGAAATCCTGTGAATTTAGGGGGAAGGTGTTTGTGAGTTTCCTGCATTGTGTAGGGGGTTGGACTCGATGATCTTGGAGGTTCCTTCCAGCTCTAGGATTCTGTGATTCTTTGGGAGGTGGTGGGCTCTTCTTCCTTGACGGTTTTGAAGCAGAGGCTGGATGGCCATCTGACAGCAATGAAGATCCTGTGAATTTAGGAGGAGGTGTTCGTGAGTTTCCTGCATTGTGCAGGGGGTTGGACTCGATGACCCTGGAGGTCCCTTCCAACTCTAGGATTCTATGATGCTAAGATTCTGGAGGTCCCTTTCAACTCTATGATTCTATGATTCTATGACTGTTAGAGTGATTTCTCAGTGGGACAGGCATCCTCGGGAGGTGGTAGGCTCTCCTTCCTTGGAGGTTTTTCAACAGAGGCTAGATGGCCCTCTGACAGCAATGAGGATCCTGTGAATTTAAGAGGAGATGTTCGTGAGTTTCCTGCATTGTGCAGGGGGTTGGACTCGATGACACTGGAGGTCCCTTTCAACTCTAGGATTCTATGACTGTTAGAGTGATTTCTCAGTGGGACAGGCTTCCTCGGGAGGTGGTGGGCTCTCCTTCCTTGGAGGTTTTTCAACAGAGGCTAGATGGCCCTCTCTCAGCAATGAGGATCCTGTGAATTTAAGAGGAGATGTTCGTGAGTTTCCTGCATTGTGCAGGGGGTTGGACTCGATGACACTGGAGGTCCCTTTCAACTCTAGGATTCTATGACTGTTAGAGCAGTTCCTCAGTGGGACAGGCTTCCTCGGGAGGTGGTGGGCTCTCCTTCCTTGGAGGTTTTTCAACAGAGGCTAGATGGCCATCTGACAGCAATGAGGATCCTGTGAATTTAGGGGGAGTGTTTGTGAGCCTGGGACCTGTCCATCTTCGGGACCGCCTTTCCCCACACGAGCCCCAGAGAGCACTACGATCAAGCTCATTAAAGCTATTAAAGTTTCCATAGGAAAGGATGCCCTTTTGACCACTCCAAGGGCAGGACCCTTCTCCGTGGCTGCGCCTGCCCTCTGGAAGGCCCTCCCGGAGGAGACTAGGGCCAAGCGGGATTTATCACAATTCCACAGGGCCTGTAAGACATATCTGTTCAGGCAGGCTTTTAAGAACTAAACGGAGGTACTTTTAGCATCTACGGGGGAGTGTACTATCTGCCCCGCAGTATCACCACAAATTAATTCAAAACAGACAGAATGCCACCTGAACTGTATTTAAACTGTTTTAATAATGTTTTATTGTTATAATGTGAATCTGTCATCATAGAATCATAGAGTTGGAAGGGACCTCCAGGGTCATCTAGTCCAACCCCCTGCACAATGCAGGAAACCCACAAATGCCTCCCCCTAAATTCACAAGATCAGCATTGCTGTCAGATGGCCCTCTAGCCTCTGCTGAAAAACCTCCAAGGAAGGAGAGCCCACCACCTCCCGAGGAGGAAGCCTGTTCCACTGAGGAACCGCTCTAACAGTCAGTCATAGAATCATAGAATCCTAGAGTTGGAAGGGACCTGCAGGGTCATCTAGTCCAACTTCCTGCGCAAAGCAGGGAATTCACAAATACCTCCTTGCGGCCCTCCTCCACATGATCTGCCTAATTCACAGGATCCTCATTGCTGTCAGATGGCCATCTAGCCTCTGTTTAAAAACCTCCAAGGAAGGAGAGCCCACCACCTCCCAAGGAGGAAGCCTGTTCCACTGAGGAACCGCTCTAACAGTCAGGAAGTTCTTCCTAATGTTGAGCCAGAAACCCTTTTGATTTAATTTCAATCCATTGGTTCTGGTCCTACCTTCTGGGGCCACAGAAAACATTTCCACACCATCCTCTAGAGGACAGCTCTTCAAGTACTTGAAGATAGATCATATCACCTCTCAGCCACCTCCTCTCCAGGCTAAGCATTCCTAGCTCCTTCAACCTTTCCTCATAGGACTTGGTCTCCATCGAATTGTGACTGTTGCTAGCCGCCCTGAGCCTGTTTGGAGAGGGCAGGATACAAGTGCAATAAATAAAATAAATAAAAATATAAATAAATTCTAAATGTGATGGCCAGAACTCCCTTTGACATTTAGTCATGCTTGTCACATTCTTGCTCCTGGTTCCAACCCAATGTCTCCTGGCTCCGCCCCCAAAGCCCCCAGATATTTCTTGAATTGGACTTGGCAACCCTAATACAGAGCCATGCAGCTCCATAAAGACTCAGCCTAAATGCATCCCTGTTGAGTTAAATGCTACAGGAGCAATGAAAGGAGAGGCCCAGGCAGGCAGCCTGCATGCTCCGAAGCTGGTGGGGAACATGGAGAGCTCTTGGTCGGTCATGTTTGGGGCACGCTCAAGTGTTTCTCCTCAGCTGCCCAGGCGGTGACATTCCTCTCTGCCTTATCCAGCTGAGGTAGCGTGCCGGAAGCAGGCAGAGAGCGGCATCCATATTTCATGCCCTCAGGCAGGCACCCTGAAATATTTATGAGGGGACTCCAAAGCAGGTGGAGCAGAGGCCTCCCCCTCCTCATGGCCTCTCCTTCCCAGGAGGAACAACAGAGACATCTGTGAGCCCTGCAACACTCACAGCGCTTCTTCCGATCACACAAAGACAAGAAATCGTCGAGGCAAAAGCAGAGGCTTCGTGATTTACTTGCCTCATTTGCAGGGTTTTTCTTGCGGAAAAATCCCAGCAGGAATTCATTTGCATCTTAGGCCACACCCCCAGACACCAAGCCAGTCGGAACTGCGTTCCTGTGCATTCCTGCTTTATAAAAAAAAAAAAGCCCTGCTCATTTGTACCTTGCCTTCCTAGGGTTGACTCAAGAAATATCTGGGGACTTTGGGGGTGGAGCCAGGAGACTTTGGAGGTGGAGCCAGGAGACATTGGGGGTGGAGCCAGGAGCAAGGGTGTGACAAGCATAATTGAACTGCAAAGGGAGTTGTGGCCATCACATTGAAAGGGACGGCACACCATTTCAATGCCTTCTCCTCCTTTGGAAATAATGAATAGAGTTGCCAGGTTCCATTAGAGAAATAGCTGGGGACTTTTGGGGTGGAGCTGGGAGACTTTGGGGGTGGAGCCTGGAAGCTTTGGGGGTGGAGCTGGGAGACTTCAGGGGTGGAGCCAGGAGGCTTTGGGGGTGGAGCTGGGAGGCTTTGGGGGTGGAGCCAGGAGCAAGGGTGTGATAAGCATAATTGAACTCCAAAGGGAGTTCTGGCCATCACAGTTAAAGGGACCGCACACCTTTTAAATGCCCCCATTCATTGGAAATAATGGATAGCGGCACCTTCTTTTGGGGCTCATAGAATTGGACCCCCTGGTCCAATCTTTTTGAAACTTGGAGGGGATTTTGAGGAGAGGCATCAGATGCTATGCTGAAATTTTGGTGCCTCTGCCTCAAAACAGCCCCTCTGGAGCCCCATATACCTATGGATCAATCCTCCATTATACCCTATGGGACTCGGTCTCCATAGGGTATAATGGAGTGCCCAGCAGCAATTTCCTTCCCCCTCCCCCTCGCTTTCCGATGACCCTGAAGCAAGGGGAGGGCCTCCAAACTGGCAGGGGATCCCCTGCCCCCACCTGGGGATTGGCAACCCTATTGACATCAGTTCCTCTGGAGGAAATGGCTGCTTTGGAGGGCAGACTCTATGGTACATCACTCATCTCTGTGGTCTCCCAAGCAGGTGCTCTTCCACTGAAGCTCATGGGGCTCACGTAGGGCTGAGCTGAAAGGCATTTGAAGGAGGTGGTGACTGCCCCCCTGGGCGTGGCCGTGGGTGGAGACAGGAGGCAGGGAGAAGAAGGGCACCGAAGGCCAGTCTGCCCCACCCAGAGAACAGCCCGCAAGAGCTCTTGGCGTGGCACCCTGGCAGTGTTGCCAGCCTCTAGATGAGGGGGCTGAAAAATTACTTGCACAGAAGGAGATGAGATGGATTTATCATTTAAAAAACTTTGCAACCTTTAGGATTAAACGACGAGTGGGACCTCTCGTGTTTTTTTAGAGAATGATTTCAGTGCGGACTGTATAGGTGTGGCACCCCCTTTAACGGGTTGCTGTAATCTCTAAATGATTACACATGGGAATGGGTATATCACAGGGCAAGACAACAGCAAACGCTGAGAAAATGAGATCAGAACTATTTCTAGTGTGATGAGTGAAGCGTATGAATAGGTGAATGTTTGGTGCTTATTCACAGATGTATTGCAAGAAATGAAAGAAGTGTTATGTACCGTTATTCTAACGTAATAATTTCTTTTTATACGTAGGAAAATCAGCTTGGATAAAGCAGTAATGCGAAACAGGAGCTCTTTAGACCGGTTGTGCCGGTAAACTGGTTGTGATAATTGAAGTTTTTCAATATCTCCTGCACACATTGTGCGATTCCGGAATTTCTATGAACTTTTATGAAAGCCTGGATTCATGAATTTCTACACAAATTTTGGAATATTTGAATATGAAGAAGAAGAAGATATTGGATTTATATCCCGCCCTCCACTCCGAAGAGTCTCAGAGCGGCTCACAATCTCCTTTCCCTTCCTCCCCCACAACAGACACCCTGTGAGGTAGATGAAGATAGTGGATTTATATCCCCACCTCCACTCCGAAGAGTTTCAGAGCGGCTCACAATCTCCTTTCCCTTCCTTCCCCACAACAGACACCCTGTGAGGTAGATGAAGATATTGGATTTATATCCCGCCCTCTACTCCGAAGAGTCTCAGAGGGGCTCACAATCTCCTTTCCCTTCCTCCCCCACAATAGACACCCTGTGAGGTAGATGAAGATATTGGATTTATATCCCGCCCTCCACTCCGAAGAGCCTCAGAGCGGCTCACAATCTCCTTTCCCTTCCTTCCTCCCCAACAGACACCCTGTGAGGTAGATGAAGATATTGGATTTATATTCCGCCCTCTACTCCGAAGAGTCTCAGAGGGGCTCACAATCTCCTTTCCCTTCCTCCCCCACAACAGACACCCTGTGAGGTAGATGAAGATATTGGATTTATATCCCGCCCTCCACTCCGAAGAGCCTCAGAGTGGCTCACAATCTCCTTTCCCTTCCTCCCCCACAACAGACACCCTGTGAGGTGGGTGGGGCTGGAGAGGGCTCTCCCAGCAGCTGCCCTTTCAAGGACAACTCTGCAAGAGCTATGGCTGAACCAAGGCCATGCTAGCAGATGCAAGTGGAGGAGTGAGGAATCAAACTCAGTTCTCCCAGATAAGAGTCCGCACACTTAACCACTACACCAAACTGGATCTCCAGTTTGTAAGGAATGAATTTTCTACCTTAATCGGAGAAGGCATCTTTATTGGACATTATATTGTTTGAGAACAATTGCTATTGTAGAAGAGGCATTCTATACACGGAGCTATTGCTTCTTTTTCAATCTTTGGTCCGCGTGGCTTTTCTGTTGCACAACCTCCAGATGGGGCTGGGAGATTCCCAGACACTACTGTTGATCTACAGGCTACACAAATCAACTCCCCTGGGGAAAATGGCGACTTTGGAGGGTGGATCTTAAGGCATCACATTCTTACTGCGCTCTCCAGACTCCAGGAACTTTCCAGTCTAGAATTGGCAACCCTGACTAGCCTCTCTCTCTCTCTGACTAGCCAGTTTGGTGTAGTGGTTAAGTGTGCTGACTCTTATCTGGGAGAACCAGGTTTGATTCCCCACTCCTCCACTTGCACCTGCTAGCATGGCCTTGGGTCAGCCATAGCTCTGGCAGAGGCTGTCCTTGAAAGTGCAGCTGCTGTGAGAGCTCTCTCAGCCCCACCCACCTCACAGGGTGCCTGCTGTGGGGGAGGAAGGGAAAGGAGATTGTAAAGCCAGTTTGGTGTAGTGGTTAAGTGTGCCGACTCTTATCTGGGAGAACCAGGTTTGATTCCCACTCCTCCACTTGCACCTGCTAGCATGGCCTTGGGTCAGCCATAGCTCTGGCAGAGGTTGTCCTTGAAAGGGCAACTGCTGTGAGAGCTCTCTCAGCCCCACCCACCTCACAGGGTGTCTGTTGTGGGGGAGGAAGGGAAAGGAGATTGTGAGCCGCTCTGAGACTCTTCGGAGTGGAGGGTGGGATATAAATCCAATATCTTCTTCTTCTTCTTCTCTCTCTCTCTCTCACACACACACAAACACACACACACTCTGTGCTGGTCCTGTTGGCCTCCAGTCTTTGCGGGGAAGAGCCCTGGGCAAGGGAGGGGGAAGGGTTCCCGTCTTGAGGGAACAAATTGGAGTTCTGGGGTGGGGTCCCCCAGGAACCATTCCAGGGGCCCAGCCCCACCTTTGGATGCCCAAGCGAGGGTGCGTGAGCCCTCCCCGAGTACGTCCTGCCCACACTCGGAGTCTTTCCCGGCTCCTGCAGCATCACAGACAGCCAAGGAAGCTCCCATTGAGAAGAGGAGTGATTTACTCCCAGGTAATTACTGGAGAGCGTTTTATAGCCGGAAGCAATTGTCATAATTCTGCCTAGAAATTAACTTCCTTTTCAGGCTGCAACATAATTCAGAGCAGCAAGACAATAGAGACAGCTTGTTTATTCCAGGCACCTCCGTTGGCAGCAGCCACAGCGGGCTCCGTGATCTACAGGCCAGGATGCCAGTGGAAGGGAGTCTCCGCTCAGTCTTGATTCTGCTGCTTGACTCAAGAAACAGAAGCTGGCATGCCGCTGGGTCGGATGGGCACCTGTGTTGGTGTACAGCCAGTTTGGTGTAGTGGTGAAGTGCGTGGACTCTTATCTGGGAGAACCGGGTTTGATTCCCCACTCCTCCACTTGCAGCTGCTGGAATGGCCTTGGGTCAGCCAGAGCTCTCTTTTCTGGGAGAACCGGGTTTGATTCCCCACTCCTCCACTTGCAGCTGCTGGAACGGCCTTGGGTCAGCCATAGCTCTCTTATCTGGGAGAACCGGGTTTGATTCCCCACTCCTCCACTTGCAGCTGCTGGGTCAGCCAGAGCTCTCTTATCTGGGAGAACCGGGTTTGATTCCCCACTCCTGCACTTGCACCTGCTGGAATGGCCTTGGGTCAGCCGTAGCTCTCTTATCTGGGAGAACCGGGTTTGATTCCCCACTCCTCCACTTGCAGCTGCTGGAACGGCCTTGGGTCAGCCAGAGCTCTCTTATCTGGGAGAACTGGGTTTGATTCCCCACTCCTCCACTTGCAGCTGCTGGAACGGCCTTGGGTCAGCCATAGCTCTCTTATCTGGGAGAACCGGGTTTGATTCCCCACTCCTCCACTTGCAGCTGCTGGGTCAGCCAGAGCTCTCTTATCTGGGAGAACCGGGTTTGATTCCCCACTCCTGCACTTGCACCTGCTGGAATGGCCTTGGGTCAGCCGTAGCTCTCTTATCTGGGAGAACCGGGTTTGATTCCCCACTCCTCCACTTGCAGCTGCTGGAACGGCCTTGGGTCAGCCAGAGCTCTCTTATCTGGGAGAACTGGGTTTGATTCCCCACTCCTCCACTTGCACCTGCTGGATGGCCTTGGGTCAGCCAGAGCTCTCTTATCTGGGAGAACCGGGTTTGATTCCCCCCTCCTCCACTTGCACCTGCTGGAATGGCCTTGGGTCAGCCGTAGCTCTTGCAGAGCTGTCCTTGAAAGGGCAGCTGCTGGGAGAGCCCTCTCCAGCCCCACCCACCACACAGGGTGTCTGTTGTGGGTGAAGAAGGTAAAGGAGATTGTGAGCTGCTCTGATTGTGAGCTGCTTATCTGGTTCTCCCAGATAAGAGAGCTCTGGCTGACCCAAGGCCATCCCAGCAGGTGCAAGTGGAGGAGTGGGGAATCAAACCCGGTTCTCCCAGATAAGAGAGCTATGGCTGACCCAAGGCCATTCCAGCAGCTGCAAGTGGAGGAGTGGGGAATCAAACCCAGTTCTCCCAGATAAGAGAGCTCTGGCTGACCCAAGGCCATTCCAGCAGCTGTAAGTGGAAGAGTGGGGAATCAAACCCGGTTCTCCCAGATAAGAGAGCTCTGGCTGACGCAAGGCCATTCCAGCAGCTGCAAGTGGAGGAGTGTGGAATCAAACCCGGTTCTCCCAGATAAGAGAGCTATGGCTGACCCAAGGCCATTCCAGCAGCTACAAGTGGAGGAGTGGGGAATCAAACCCCGTTCTCCCAGATAAGAGAGCTCTGGCTGACCCAAGGCCATTCCAGCAGCTGCAAGTGGAGGAGTGGGGAATCAAACCCGGTTCTCCCAGATAAGAGAGCTCTGGCTGACCCAAGGCCATTCCAGCAGGTGCAAGTGGAGGAGTGGGGAATCAAACCCGGTTCTCCCAGATAAGAGAGCTCTGGCTGACCCAAGGCCATTTCAGCAGGTGCAAGTGGAGGAGGGGGGAATCAAACCCGGTTCTCCCAGATAAGAGAGCTCTGGCTGACCCAAGGCCATTCCAGCAGCTGCAAGTGGAGGAGTGTGGAATCAAACCCGGTTCTCCCAGATAAGAGAGCTATGGCTGACCCAAGGCCATTCCAGCAGGTGAAATTCAGAGTGGAGGGCAGAATATAAATCCAATATCATCATCATTATCTTCTTCTTCTCTGTGTTAGCGTGAGCTAGCTCACAGATTTTTAGCCTCCAGCTCACACATTTTCATCTTAGCTCAGGAAGGATGACCCCAGAGCACACTAATTTATGCAGTAGTTCACAACTTTAGTGCCAGTAGCTCACAAAGCAGAATTTTTGCTCACAAGACTCCACAGCTTAGAGGGAACATTGGTGAGCACCTGTGCTTCTTCTGCCTCACAGTCCCCTAAACCCTACAAGAGACACTCCATCCAGATATTGGACAATTAGTCCTGAAGCCTACCCTTGGTGAGCTACGGGAGGGGGACCAGGGCCAGGAGTTCCATCTTCTTTTGAAACCTCATCTCTCGAAAGTAATGAACGAAATGGTGGGCCTGTTCTGATCCATGGCCCAGTCGCTCCACTCCACCGGCACGCCGCGAGGGCTCAGCCTGCAATCTCTGATCTCATTAGCACGAGCCGAATTGGCTTCCAAAGCGTACGAGTGGGGCTCGTTATCATCTTAATTCAGACTGGTTTGATTGTAATTTGCATGGAGCACTAATTTAGCCTCGCTGTGTTGTCTCCGAGCAGGTGCAACGGCTTCCGGGTCAGGCGTCTCCTGCCAAAGACTCCAGGCTAGAGGTCTAATTACCAGCAAGCCTCTCCCAAGGTCTTTTGTGGGGCTCTCTTAGACATGAGTGGCAGCAGCTACAAGAGTTGCATTGACTGGGAGAAGGAGAGGCGATTGCAAATCCTGCTGATGCCGATGCAAACCTATGTGGGAGGGTTTGCTCATTTAATGGAGGGAATGCTTATTAAATTTGCCGATGATACCAAATTGGGAGGGGTTGCAAATACAGTAGAAGACAGAAACAGGATACAGGAATTCCTTGACAAGCTGGAAAACTGGGCTAAAACCAATAAAATGAATTTTAACAGGGATAAATGTAAAGCTCTGCATTTTGGTAGGAAAAATCCCATGCATAGTTATAAGATGGGGGAGACTTGTCTTGGCAGTAGTCTGTGTGAAAAGGATCTAGGGGTCTTAGTGGATCATACGCTGAACATGAGTCAACAGTGTGATGCAGTGGCTAAAAAGGCAAATGCAATTTTGGGTTGTATCAACAGAAGTATAGTGTCCAGATCACGTGATGTGACGGTATCACTTTACTCTGCTCTGGTAAGACCTCACCTGAAGTATTGTGTTCAGTTTTCAACACCACATTTTAAGAAGGATATAGACAAGCTGGAACGGGTCCAGAGGAGGGCGACGAAGATGGTGAGGGGTCTGGAGACCAAGTCCTATGAGGAAAGGTTGAAGGAGCTGGGAATGTTTAGCCTGGAAAGGAGGCAGCTGAGAGGTGATATGATCACCATCTTCAAGTACTTGAAGAGCTGTCATACAGAGGAGGGTGTGGAATTGTTTTCTGTGGCCCCAGAAGGCAGAACCAGAACCAATGGGTTGAAATAAAATCAAAAGAGTTTCCAGCTGAAATTGAAATGATTAAAGGTTTGGAACACTTTCCCTATGAAGGAAGGTTAAAACGCTTGAGGCTCTATAGCTTGGAGAAACGTCGACTGTGGGGTGACATGATAGGTTTACAAGATTATGCATGGGATGGAGAAAGCAGAGAAAGAAGTACTTTTCTCCCTTTCTCACAATACAAGAATTCGTGGGCATTCAATAAATTTGCTGAGCAGTCAGGTTAGAATGGATAAAAGGAAGTCATTAGGGTTTGTAGAATCCTTCGAGCTCAAGTGCCGTGTTCTACTGGAGAAAGTTTTTCTTCCAGACTTTCTCCAGTAGAACACGGCACTTGAGCCCGAAAGATTCTACAAACCCGAATGATGATGCCAGCCGTGAAAACTTGAAATCTTTGATAAAAGGAAGTATTTCTTCACCCAAAGGTTGATTAACATGGAATTCACTGCCACAGGAGATGGTGGCAGCTACAAGCTTCAAGAAGGGGTTGGATAAAAATATGGAGCAGAGGTCCATCAGTGGCTATTAGCCACAGTATGTATGTGTATATATATATATATATTTTAGGAAGAACTTCCTGACCATTAGAGCGGTTCCTCAGTGGAACAAACTTCCTCCTTGGGAGGTGGTGGGCTCTCCTTCCTTGGAGGTTTTTAGACAGAGGCTAGATGGCCATCTGACAGCAATGAAGATCCTGTGAATTTAGGAGGAGGTATTTGTGAATTTAGGGGGAGGCATTGTGCAGGGGGTTGGACTCGTTGACCCTGGAGGTCCCTTCCAACTCTAGGATTCTAGGATTCTTCTGAAGGTGGTGGGCTCTCCTTCCTTGGAGGTTTTTAGACAGAGGCTACATGGCCATCTGACAGCAATGAAGATCCTGTGAATTTAGGAGGAGGTATTTGTGAATTTAGGGGGAGGCATTGTGCAGGGGGTTCGACTCGATGACCCTGGAGGTCCCTTCCAACTCTAGGATTCTAGGATTCTTCTGGAGGTGGTGGGCTCTCCTTCCTTGTAGGTGAGAATTACATGGATCGATAGCATTCCAGAAGGTAGCCATGTTGGTCTGAAGCAGAACATCTAGAACTGAGTCCAGCTGCACCATAAAGGTAGGGTTGCCTACCCCCCACAGCCTCCTATAGCTCGAAAACTCATAGAGTTACCCTCCCAAATTTCTAGAGCGTCCGGGAAAATCATAGAGTTTTTCTGGAAGCTCCTAGAGCAGCCAGCGTGCGACGTCGCCAGTGCAATGATGTCACTGCGAGTGATGTCATTGCGCCGGTGACATTGGGGGATGATTCCCCTCCCGCCGGCCCAATGCGGCAACCCTACATAAAGACCAGGTGTGACCTTTCAAGAGTCAAAGCTTCATCAAAAGAGAACGTTGACTCTCACAAGCTCATACTCCAAACATTTTATTGGTCTCTAAAGGTGTAGAAGACTGGGGAAGGCAAGGGCAAAGCGCCCTGTAAAAGTCTGCCATGGAAATACCCTTATGTGGTCACCAGGGGCTACCTTGCACAGGGGACTACCTTTACCTTTAAAGGGGCTACTGGACTTGAATCCAGCTATAGGTAAACATTATGGGGAAAGGCCAGGTGAGCAACAGCAGACGAAGTATGAGATTGTTATACATTCAGTTTTTAGGAGAAGACAGACACATTGAAATGATATGAAAAGAGCTACCTTGTTTTGTATTTTAGAATGTGGAACTCAAGCAGCAAGCACATCTTTAGTGCACATATCCAATGGAGATACAGAATGCACATGATGAATAAATGGACTCCATGCTCTTTCGCATGCAGAGGGAGTCACATGCAGAGCAACCCACTATCTTCCAGTGTGGCAGAGGGGAAGGCAGATGATGAAGAAGACGACGATATTGGATTTATGTCCCGCCCTCCACTCCGAATCTCAGAGCGGCTCTCAATCTCCTTTCCCTTCCTCCCCCACTACAGACACCCTGTGAGGTGGGTGCGGCTGAGAGGACTCTGACAAAAACTGCCCTTTCAAGAACAATTCTTGCGAGAGCTATGGCTGACCCTAGGCCATGCTGGCAGGTGCAAGTGGAGGAGTGGGGAATCAAACCTGGTTGTCTCAGATAAGAGTCAGCACGCTTAACCACTACACCAAACTGGCTCTCTAATTAAGTAAGATTAATTTGCTAAGGATTGCAAATTTGTTGGAAGACTTCAGCCATCCCGAGTCATCCGATGCATGTAAACAAACATAAAATGGAACCACAGAAGTGTTCTAATGGCTGCCAATACATTTCCCTTGTCCAGGATGTGGTCTTGCCAATTTCTACATGGTATAATTTGAGAGGACACAAACAAAAATGCCGGAGACACAAAGCCACCGAGTCTGCTGCAGCCAGGCTCTTTGCATATAGAAAAGGTGTGTGTGTGTGTGAGGGGGATTCATGACCCAAAGCCCTCATGCAGCCTCGCTTACGGCTACTAACCCCCCCCCCCGTGAAAGGCAGGCTTCAGAGGGGGAAGATTAAGCCTTGTGAGTCAATTGAGAAGAAGATTTCTGCTTGGGAGGAATATAGTCCAGTCTTCCAGATTACAGAACCTTTAGTCCGTAGGTAAACTTCTATTAACCTGAAGCGACCTCGCAGCAGTCTCTGCAGAATCTCTGACTGCCCAGTCCCCAGATGGCGGATGTCAAGATTCCTCTCAAGCAGCTGCCAACTTTGAACTGACATCAAGTCAGCCGCTGCCCTGTCGCCAAGAAGCCAACTTTGCTTGCTCAAAGCTCAGCTATCAGCCTGGGAAGGCCTTACGGTGACCGCCTCCCCCCATACAGAACAAACAGTGAAATATCATTTGGATGGTTTAAATGGATTTTTCTTGTTTTGTTTTGTCTTGCTTCGCATTTTGAGTGTGATAACTTTGAGCTTGAGAAAGTAGAATCCTAGAATCCTAGAGTTGGAAGGGACCTCCAGGGTCATCTAGTCCAACCCCCTGCACAATGCAGGAAACTCACAAACACCTCCCCCTAAATTCACAGGATCTTCATTGCTGTTGGATGGCCATCTAGCCCCTGTTGAAAAACCACCAAGGAAGCAGAGCCCACCACTTCGCAAGGAGGAAGCCTGTTGCACTGAGGAACTGCTCTAACAGTCATAGAATCCTAGAGTTGGAAGGGACCTCCAGGGTCATCTAGTCCAACCCCCTGCACAATGCGGGAAACCCACAAACACCTCTCCCTTAATTCATAGGATCTTCATCGCAGTCAGATGGCCATCCAGCCTCTGTTTCAAAATCTCCAGGGAGTACTTTTCTCTCTTTTTCACAATACAAGAACTCGTGGACATTCAATGAAATTGCTGAGCAGTCAGGTTAGAATGGATAAAAGGAAGGACTTCTTCACCCAAAGGGTGATTAACATGTGGAATTCACTGCCACAGGAGGTGGCGGCGGCCACAAGCATAGCCACCTTCAAGAGGGGGTTAGATAAAAATATGGAGCAGAGGTCCATCAGTGGCTATTAGCAACAAGGTATAGATCAGGGGTAGGGAACTTTGGCTCTCCAGATGTCTTTTGCCTACAACTCCCATCAGTCCCAGCCATTGACCATGCTGGCTGGGGCTGATGGGAGTAGTAGGCAAAAAAAAACATCTGGAGAGCCAACATTCCCTACCCCTGGTATAGATGGAACTCTGTCTGGGGCAGTGATGCTCTGTATTTTTTGTGCTTGTGGGGGAGCACAGTGTGAGGGCTTCTAGTGTCCTGGCCTCACTGGTGGACCTCCTGATTGCACCTGGGTTTTTCTTTTGGCTACTGTGTGACACAGAGCGTTGGACTGGATGGGCCATAGACCTGATCCATCATGGCTTCTCTTATGTTCTTGTGTCCAGGACAGTGATGCTCTGTATTCTTGGTGCTTGGGAAGGGGCAACAGTGGGAGAGCTTCTAGTGCCCTGGCCCCACTGGTGGACCTCCTGATTGCACCTGGGTTTTTCTTTTGGCTACTGTGTTACACAGAGCGTTGGACTGGACGGGCCACTGGTCTGATCCAACATGGCTTCTCTGATGTTCTTATGTTCAAATCTGGCCCTTGTAACAAATGAGTTTGACACCCCTGCTCTATGGTATACCACAGAGTCTAAGAGAAATGGAAGTCCCTCCCAAGGCACTCCCCACCCTCGCGTCTCCAGAAGTTTCCCAAGCCAAAACTGGCGGCCCTCACCCCTCTCCCCAAGAGGTCTTCTTCTGACCCATCATGGGGCTCGTCCCCCCTCTAATTGGAGCCTGCCTGGCTGATTCATGTAGCTGGAAACTGACTGAGCTTCCAAAGGGGCGGCTGCCCTCCAGGCTCTTGTTTCCCCTCCGCACTTCACTCCCTCTGCTTCATTAGGCCCACAGCGGAAAGGCAGGTTAATAGAAGGCAAGATTTAGATCACTGGCTACTCAACTGTGCAGAGAAACAAAAAAATCAATCACGAGGCGTTCAAAGAATTCCTGACCACACATTTTATCCTCTGCTGAGCTGGAGAGGAGCGCTAATCGCTTTGGGTTTGCTAACTGGTTGGGCTGTCAAACTATAGAGGGAGGGAGGGAGGGAGAATGGGAGGGAGGAAGGGAGGAAGGGAGGGAGGGAGGAAGGGAGGGAGGGAGGAAGGAAGGAAGGAAGGAAGGAAGGAAGGAAGGAAGGAAGGAAGGAAGGAAGGAAGGGAGGGAGGGAGGGAGGGAGGGAGGGAGGGAGGGCAGGAAGTTAGGAAAACATTTTTTACAGTCAGATTTGTCCAACAGTAGAATTGGCTATCTAGGGAGGTGGGGAGATCCCCCTCACTGTCAGTCTTGAAGCAGAGGCTGCACTGTGGTCAGGGAAGCTCTGGACCAAGGTGGCCAAACTTGCTTAATGTAAGAGCCAAATAGAATAACTGTCAGATATTTGAGAACCAGAAGGGAGGGAGAGAGGAAGCAAGGAAGGAAGGGAGGAAGGAAGGAAGGGAGGGAGGGAAAGAGGGAGGAAGGGAGAAAGGAAGGGAGGGAGGAAGGGAGGGAGGAAGTAAGGAAGGGAGGGAGAGAGGAAGGAAGAAAGGGAGGGAGGGAGGGATGGAGGGGGGAGGAAGGAAGGAAGAGATTGAAAGAAGAAGGAAGGAATGAAGGCAGGGAGGGAGGAAAGAAAGAAAGAAAGAAATGGAGTAAGGGAGGAAGGAAGGGAGGGAGGAAGAAAGGGAGGGAGGAAGGGAGGAAGGGAGGAAGGATGGGAGGGAGGGAGGAAGGAATGAAAGAAGGAAGGGAGGGATGGAGGGAGGGAGGGAGGGAGGGAGGAATGAGTGGAGGGAGGGAGGGAGGAAGGGAAAGAAGGGAGAGAGGTAGGAAGGGAGGGGAGGGAGGAAAGGAAGGGAGAGGAGGGAGGAGGGTAGGAAGTTAGGAAAACATTTTTTACAGTCAGATTTGTCCAACAATAGAATCAACTATCTAGGGAGGTGGGGAACTCCCCCTCACTGTCAGTCTTGAAGTAGATGATGGACTGTGTCAGGGAGGCTCTGAATCTAGGTGGCCAAACTTGCTTAATGTAAGAATCATATAGAACAACTGTCAGATGTTTGAGAACAGGAAGGAAGGAAGGAAGGAAGGAAGGAAGGAAGGAAGGAAGGAAGGAAGGAAGGAAGGGAGGGAGGGAAGGAGGGAGGGAGGGAGGATGGGAGGAAGGGAGGGAGGGAAGAAGGAAGGAAGGAAGGAAGGAAGGGAGAAAGGGAGGGAGGAAGGAAGGAAAGAAAGAAGGGAGGGAGGGAGGGAGACTGGGAAGGAGGAAGTAAGGAAGGGTGGGAGGAAGGGAAGGAGGTAGGAAGGAAGGAAGGATTGAAGGAAGGGAGAATGGAAGGGAGGGAGGGAGGAAGGGAGGGGGGAGGGAGGGAGGAAGGAAGGGAGGGAGGGAGGGAGAGAAGAAGTGCCGGAGGGAGGAAGGTAGGAATGAATGAAGGAAGGAAGGGATGGAGTAAGGGAGGGAGGGAGGAAAGAATGAGGGGAGGGAGGGAGAAAGGAAGGAAGGGATGGAGGAAGGAAGGAAGGAGGTGAGGGGGGAGGAAGGGAGGGAAGGGAGAGAGGTAGGAAGGGAGGGGAGGGAGGGAGCGAGGGAGGGAGGAGGGGAGGAAGGAAGGAGGGAGGGAGGAAGGAAGGAAGGAATGAGGTGAGGGGGGAGGAAGGGAGGGAAGGGAGAGAGGTAGGAAGGGAGGGGAGGGAGGGAGGAAGCAAGGGAGGGAGGAGGGGAGGGAGGAAGGAAGGAGGGAGGGAGGGAGGAAGGAAGGAAGGAATGAATGAATGAGATGAGGGGGGAGGAAAGGGAGAGAGGTAGGAAGGGAGGGGAGGGAGGGAGGAAGGAAGGAAGGTAGGAAGGGAGGGGAGGGAGGGAGGAAGGAAGGAAGGAAGGAAGGAGTAAGGAGGGAGGAAGGAAGGAAGGAAAGAAGGAAGGAAGGAAGGAGGTGAGGGGGGAGGAAGGGAGGAAAGGGAGAGAGGTAGGAAGGGAGGGGAGGGAGGGAGGGAGGGAGGAAGGAAGGAAGGAAGGGAGGAAGAAAGAAAGAAAGAAAGAAAGAAAGAAAGAAAGAAAGAAAGAAAGAAAGAAAGAAAGAAAGAAAGAAAGAAAGAAAGGGAGGAAGGAAAGGAGGAAGTTTTAACTTTACAGCTGGTTCGGCTTGGATAAGTGATTTAAAGAGAGAGATGCCTTCTCGAAGCCAGCTGATGGGGTGGGGTGGGTGCATCAAGAGCTGCACAATATGGGTGGGGTGTGTGCTCCTGAGCCACAGTCTGGCTGCTGCTGCTCTATACTGATCCTGCATTGAGCAGGGGTTGGGCTAGATAGCCCCTTCTGTGACTCAATGATTTGTCTCCTTGGTGGTCCATGGGCTCTGCAAAACTCTCCTCCAGTGAACTTCCCGTGAGGAGCTGCCAAACGCAGAAGCCTTGTCCCTTTTGGGGCGGATGCAGGGAAGGTAGACAGGCCCCAGGTCATATAGGGCTTTAAAGGTCATCGCCAGCACCTTGAAAAGGATCCGGAATGACACAGGAATAAAAATTTTGAAGAGTCCCTTTAAACCTTTGATTTCTGCTTCATCCACAAACATCTTTTGCTTAATTAAACATTCAGAGCTGGTAGAACCTTTTGTAAGGTAGTGTAATACTCTGCATAGGTCTATCAAGTTCATGCATGCTTCGTGATTAATTTTTTGGGCACTATTGTCTATTTTCAGAGTAAATCCAAATTGGGAGTCTGGGTTTTTCAAAAACCTACTGATTCTGATGCCTTTTTACATTTTCGGTCTTTTCATCCACAGCACATTAAACATAACTTACCATATAGTCAGTTTTTGCGACTTAAAAGAGATTCCACTACCTCACAAGATTTCCATAAGAGTTGTATGAAAATGACATGTGCCTTTAAACAACGAGGGTATCCTTCAGAAGTGATTCAACAGGCTAAAAGTAAAGTGGAGGCTATTCCCAGAGAAAATTTGTACGGAAAACTGAGAGTTAGGATAAGCTTGTGTGTACCTTGGTATATACACCTAGAGGCAAACAACTAGTCAATATTTTATGTAGGCACTGGCATATGGTACAAACATCATTAGGTGATTTGAATTTTCCTAAGATAGGGTGGAAACGTGGACATAATTTACGAGATCTTTTGGTGCATTCTGATTTGTTCAAAAAACAGAAGTTGGGTCCACGCCTTCCCACTGGTACTAAGTGCGGGAAGGGGTGTACCATTTGTGAGCACACTATACAATCAAATGAAGTGTCTATTAATAATTTACATGGCACTTCAGACACTTTTCGAATTGTGAATCATCCAAGGTGATTTATTATTTGCGATGTGGCTGTTCTTTGTGTCACATTGGGTTGACTATACAACTCTTTAAGGTTCGGTTCATGGAGCATCTTTCCAGTGTAAAATCAAAAAGTAATGGAGGCACCTATTGTTAATCATATTTTGAATTGTAATCATGATATTAAGGAACTCAAGGGTGGCATTATTTATAAGCAGGAACAAAAAAAAATCCGTTTGACATCAAAGATATGCATAAATTGCTTCTGCAGAAAGAATCCTATTTTATCCAGAAGTTTAATACTGTAACTTCTCATGGAATGAATTCTGCTTTGAATTTAACACCTTATTTGAGATTTTGTGTTATGGAGTGGGTAACTTTAAGGAGTAGATAGTCGATTGCTGTAGGTTTGTTTTAAAATGGGGATTCTACATTCTTGCTGTGAGAACCGCTAACGCCGCTAATGAGCAACTGACTAGATGCACAAACAGCCGTTTTGAGCGTTGGGTAAGCCTCCTTGTGTGTGTGATGTCTTTTTGGATATATATTTCTGGCCAACTGTTGTTCATTCTTTTGTGTATTTTAGTTCCAAAAATTGAAGTATTATGATCGAGAAGAAGTGAATGGCAAAACACGTGTTTAACTAGAATATGTGTCGTCTTATATACTTCAACATAGTTCTGAGTCCTGTCTATTACAGTTCTTTCTTGTAACTTTGGAGGATATTGGGACCTTGGTCACGCTGTATTGCTCCGTTTCACTGAAGGAGTCATTAAAATACAGCAATTTCGACAGATGAAATAAGACGTCTTCAAAGCAAACAGGATATTGAGTACAGACCTTGCCGCCTGTTGGATTCTTCCGTGTTTTTTCTTGTCAATGATAAGGGTGTGTGTGAAATTCCCCAAAATTAATGTGTAAACATGAGATGGTAATTTTCTTTTTTGCATCAGTATAATTGCATAGAAAAAATTAAAAAAATAAAAATTAATTGAATGAGGTATTATATTAAGTAATTTTTTTTTACTCAATGTAAATTGTTTGTAATAATTCCTTGTAAGAAATTTTGTATCACAAGTGTTTCCTTTTTAACTATCTCTTACTGTGTTCTTCCCATGTGGTTGATAAACCACCAGATAGGGCCTGAAACTGATCTTGAGAAGAAAATGGCTTCCTTGGAGACTAGACTGCTAAGGTCCTCTTGACTTGCCAAATCCAATCCTTCCCAAGCTCCACCCCCAAACCTACAGGTATTTCTCAACCTGGAGCAAGGAGGAAGAGGAGGATATTGGATTTATACCCCACTCTCCACTCTGAACCTCTTGTTGAGGGTGAAAGAGGAGAGCACAAAAGTAGGCTTGAAACTCAACATCAGAAAAACCAAGATCATGGCATTTGGCCCCATCACACCTTGGCAAATAGAAGGGGAAGACATGGAAGTAGTGACAGACTTCACATTTCTGGGATCCAACATCACGGCAGGTGGTGATTGTAGCCATGAAATTAAAATACGTTTGCTCCTTGGGAGGACAGCTATGGTGAACCTGGGCAGTATAATAAAAAGTAGACATCACCCTGCCAACAAAAGTACATATAGTTAAAACGATGGTATTCCCAGTAGTAATGTATGTCTTTTATTATTATTATTATTAATTTTTATTTGTATCCCGCCCTCCCCGCCTGGGCAGGCTCAGGGCGGCTAACAACATTCAATAAGTCATGATATAAATACAATTATTAAAACACATTAAACACATAAAACACAATTAAGATTATAAAACAGCATAAAATTTTTTAAAACAACACTAATCCAGCATTTATAGTCTATAACATATATAATCTATAGTTTAACAACAGCAGAGGTGTTCTGGGCGCTGTTACATATTTAAATAGTGGCAAGAATCATTGACGAATCGCTTTGTTGGATCCTCCGTTCAGTCATCCTCTGTCAGCATTCTGAGAAAGCCTGCCTAAAGAGGATGGTCTTGCAGGCCCTGCGGAACTGATCTAAGTTCCGCAGGGCCCGCACCTCCTCCGGGAGTTGATTCCACAGACTGGGGGCTGCCACGGAGAAAGCCCGTGCCCGTGTGGTCTGTAATTTTGCCTCCCTTGGCCCAGGGACAGTCAGCTTGTTCTTCCCTGCTGACCTCAGTGCTCTTTGGGGCTCGTATGGGGAGAGACGGTCCTTCAGGTAGGCAGGTCCTCGGCCATATAGGGCTTTAAAGGTAATGACCAGCACTTTGTAGCGAACCCGGTATGTAAGTGGCAGCCAGTGCAGCTCGCGCAGCCCCGGCTGTATATGCTCCCATTTCGGGAGTCCTAATAACAGCCTGGCTGCTGCGTTCTGCACTAGCTGCAGCTTCCGGGTTCGACACAAAGGCAGCCCCATGTAGAGGGCATTACAGTAGTCCAATCTTGAGGTGACCGTCGCATGGATCACTGTTGCTAGGTCCCGGCACTCTAGGAAAGGAGCCAACTGCCTTGCCCGCTTCAGATGAAAAAACGCCGACTTGGCAGTGGCAGCTACCTGGGTCTCCATCGATAGTGAAGGCTCCAGTAAAACTCCCAGGCTCTTGACCTGGCGCGCCGCTTTCAATGGCGCGCCATCAAAAACCGGGAGAGGTATTCCCCCCCCCCCAGAGCACCGCGACCCACGCAAAGGACCTCTGTCTTCGTCGGATTCAGCTTCAGCCCACTCAGCCTGAGCCAGGTTGCCATGGCCTGCAATGCCCGGTCCAGGTTCCCTGGGACGCAGTCAGGCCGGCCATCCATTAGCAGATAGAGCTGGGTGTCATCTGCATACTGATGACAACCCAGCCCAATCCTCCGGACAATCTGGGCAAGGGGGCACATATAGACGTTAAATAGCATCGGGGAGAGAACCGCTCCCTGGGGCACCCCACAATCTAGTGTGCGCCTCCGGGAGAGCTCACCCCCAATTGCCACCCTTTGTCCCCGTCCTTTGAGGAATGTCTGTGAGAGCTGGACCATAAGGAAGGCCGAGTGCAGAAGAATAGATGCTTTTGAGCTGAGGTACTGGAGAAGATTCTTGAGAGTCCCTTGGACTGCAAGAAGATCCAATCAGTCAGTCCTAAGGGAAATCAACCCTGACTGTTCCCTGGAAGGTCAGATGCTGAAGCTCCAAGACTTTGGCCCCAAATCAGAAGGGAGAACTCCCTGGAGAAGACCCTGATGTTGGGAAAGACAGAAGGCAAAAGAAAGGATGGCAAAAGATGAGATGGCTGGACAGCGTTCCTGATGTAGCAAACACGAATTTGAGCAGACTTCGGAGGATGGTGGAAGACAGGAGGGCCTGGCGTGACTTTGTCCATGGGGTCACAAAGAGTCGGACTTGACTGTGCGACTGAACAACAACTACTCTGAATCTCAGAGTCTCAGTTCAGCTCACAATCTCCTTTACCTTCCCCCACCACAAACACAACAGACACCTGTGAGGTGGGTGGGGCTGAGAGAGCTCTCCCAGAAGCTGCCCTTTCAAGGACAACTCTGCAAGAGCTATGGCTGACCCAAGGGCATTCCAGCAGCTGCAAGTGGAGGAGAGGGATCAAACCTGGTTCTCCCAGATAAGAGCCCGCCAAACTGGCTCTATGTGAGGTGACACTGGGGAACCTCTATCTCTATGCTCTGTAGTTGGATCTTCAGAGGAGCTGGTTGGCCACTATGACAGGAGGCTGGACTAGATGGACCCTCACTGCTCTGATCCAGCAGGGCTCTTCTGATGTCCTTATGTTCCTAACAAACAGCTAGCCACAGGCTAAGCCAAGGAGAAAGATCACTTTGACTCCCAGACTTAAAAAACTGTAATAGGAAGGAAAACCAAAGCGGAGCCCAGATCATGTGCTGGGGGGGGGGGGGGCAGACTTATTCCCAAGACTCCTCTCTCCTTGTTTCCTCTTGAAAGCCAGTTTGGTGTAGTGGTTAAGTGTGTGGACTCTTATCTGGGAGAACCGGGTTTGATTCCCCACTCCTCCACTTGCAGCTGCTGGAATGGCCTTGGGTCAGCCAGAGCTCTCTTATCTGGGAGAACCGGGTTTGATTCCCCCCTCCTCCACTTGCAGCTGCTGGAATGGCCTTGGGTCAGCCATAGCTCTCATAGGAGTTCTCCTTGAAAGGGCAGCTGCTGTGAGAGCTCTCTCAGCCCCACCCACCTCACAGGGTGTGTTGTGGGGGGAGAAGATATAGGAGATTGTAAGCCGCTCTGAGTATCTGATTCAGAGAGAAAGGTGGGGTATAAATCTGCAGTCTTCTTCCTCTTCTTCCTCCTCCTCCTTCCTCCTCTTCCTCTTCTTCTTCTTTTCTGTGAATTTCCTGGACACTTGATAGAAGATTACTGGAGTAAATTCACAGGTAGAGAGAGAGTAAGAATGCCAAACGGGGCAGCACTGGGGAAATCTCTTCATCCCAAACCTGTTTGCACCATTCCATGGGTTTTAGGGGAGAGTCTGTTGATTGCTCAGGTGCACGGGGAGTCCACAGCCTAAGAAAGCGGGATTTAAATATTTGAAAACATGCGGATAGAATGTTTGCTTTTCAGCACCCGGCAGCAGATATGAGATACAGAGCGCACAATGTGGCAGTGTTTAACAGTGAGCAGGAAGTCAGTATTTGACTGTGGTTTATTGCTAACGTATCACCAGGAGTATTAAGGATATTTTGCATTAACTGCAGTCATTCAGTCAGAACTCATCACCCCACCCCCACTAAGTAAAGAGAATAAGAAGTGGGTGGATTTAGCTAGTCAAGAGGTACGGTTGCCAGTTTCAGGTTGGGAAATTCCTGGATGTTTGGGGGTGGAGCCTGAAGAAGATGGAAGGGGAGGGCCCTCAGCAAGGAGTCCACCATAGAGCCCACCCTTCAATGCTGCTATTTACACTGGGGAAACTGATCCGTGTCACCTGCAGATGTCATAATCCCAGGAGATCTCCAGCTACCACCTGGAAGTTTGGTAAACAGAAGTGAGACTCATGGATGAAGGTGGAAGGAGATCAAAAGCATCACCCGTGTAAACTGCCTGAACAGATTTCTTAAAGGAATAAAGACATGAAACTTCAGATTAGCAAAATATCCAGTTTCCTTACAAATGCAACTATAGAACATAGAAAACCAACGAAACAAAGCAGTAAACTGGAAGAGGACGCAGCCTACTAAATATCTCAGTCCATAAACAATTCAACAGGTAAATCTTTTTTTCTTTCTTTTAGGTCTGACATCCTAAGTGTGATCAAGTGAGGTGGACTATAAACTACGAAGGCAGCTCCATTTCAGATTACTCGTGTCAATTCCAAAACTATTAATCCATGAATATAGTGGATCCCAGATCTTTTGACGATCCTGAAGGTTTCAGCTCAGGGGGATGGGTGAAAGATCTTGATTGTAACGATTGTTGACAGTTCATATTTTCTTTTTGTTTGTATATATGTGTTACACAATAAAAGCATATTTTAAGTGGAAAAAAAAAAACTACGAAGGCAGCATTAATCCATCCAGAAGATATAGAGGAGGGTGTGGAATTGTTTTCTGTGGCCCCAGAAGGTAGTACCAGAACCAACGGGTTGAAATTAAATCAAGAGTTTCTGGCTCAGCGTTAGGAAGAACTTCCTGACCGTTGAATTCAAATGGTTGAATTTCAAGGTCTGATTTGAACTCCTAAATTCTAATGTCAAACACCTGAATGGCCAGATTTTGGCATTTATGATATTTGGACTTTCCCCAGAACTTTTGTTCCCAGCCTGGTCTCCTTTGGGCTTTCTTCACATTGATCGGCTTCCATGGGAAAGCAGGAAACCTGCAGAGGAAGGCTGCCAGCAGCCGGGTGGTTAAAGCACACCAATAGCAAGGAACACGTTCTGTGCAGCACAAAAGAGAGATCCAAGTGAATAGTGGTGTTGGTCTGAAGCAATATGGCAAAGTTAGAGTCCAATCACACCTTTAAGACCAACCACGTTTTATTCAGGCTGTGAGCTTTTGTATGCATGCACACTGTTTGACAAAGTGTGCATGCACACAAAAGCTCACGGCCTGAAAAAAACGTTGTTGGTCTTAAAAGCTGCTATTGGATTTCAACTTTGTGCAGCAGAAAGCCAGCTAGAAAACCAGACTGTGACAAAAAAGACTAATCCTCTAGAAGCAATGCTACATTTATAAACGTAGAAGAAATGTTAACAATATGCCCAGGAGGTCGTTATGTTCCGCCTCCCAACATCTGTTGGCCATCCCCGGCCCAAGAGACACCCGCCTCGCCTCAACTAGGGCAGGGCTTTTTCAGTCTTGGCCCCGACCTGGTGGAATCAGCTCCCTGCAGAGATCCGGGCCCTACCTGGCCTATTAGCCTTCCGTAGGGCCTGTAAAAGAAGAAGAAGAAGAAGATATTGGATTTATATCCCGCCCTCCACTCCGAAGAGTCTCAGAGCGGCTCACAATCTCCTTTACCTTCCTCCCCCACAACAGACACCCTGTGAGGTGGGTGGGGCTGGAGAGGGCTCTCACAGCAGCTGCCCTTTCAAGGACAACCTCTGTCAAAGCTATGGCTGACCCAAGGCCATGCCAGCAGGTGCAAGTGGAGGAGTGGGGAATCAAACCCGGTTCTCCCAGATAAGAGTCCGCACACTTAACCACTACACCAAACCACTACACCAACAGAGCTGTTCCCCCAGGCTCTGAGGCTGCAGGCGTCTCTTCTTGATCTGGTTGGCCTCCCCGGCTAGCACTGTCATCTGTGCTAGGAAATGAAATACAAACTGCCATCCCTACGAGATATCCTGATATGAGATGGCTAGGCTGGGCAATGTGTGATGTCCTGGTCATCGGAGTGCTGTTGAGTCTAGGGTTGCCAAGTCCAATTCAAGAAATATCTGGGGACTTTGGGGGTGGAGCCAGGAGACATCAGGGCGGAGCTGGGAACAAGGGTGTGACAAGCATAATTGAACTCCAAGGGAGTTCTGGCCATCACATTTAAAGGGGCAGCACACCTTTTCAAATGCCTTTCTTCCATAGGAAATAATAAAAGATAGGGGCACCATATTTTGGGGCTCATAGAATTGGACCCCCTGGTCCAATCGTTTTGAAACTTGGGGGGTATTTTGGAGAGAGGCACTAGATGCTATACTAAAAGTTTGGTGCCTCTACCTCAAAAAATAGCCCCCCCCAGAGCCCTCAATACCCGCTGATCAATTCCTCATTTTTCCCTATGGGAATTGTTCTCCATAGGGAATAATAGTGCCCAGTAGACATTTCCCTCCCCCCCACGCTTTCTAAAGGGGGGGAGGGCCTCCAAACCAGGGAATCCCCTGCCCCCTCCCTCTCTCTCACACACAAATACTTACTGGGTCTTGTTCCTGCAGAATATTCCTGCTTGCTCTGAAAACGAAACCAAAAGAAAGGGAGGGGCTGTTCTCTAAGGAAACTGTTACAGATCCTTTCCCATGAAGCCCTTCCTGTTTCCTGCTCAGCCTTAAAGGGACGCATTTTAAAAACTGTTTGCAGGTTTCTAAACCTGCAGGAGCTCTAAATCTACAGAATGACTCTGGGGGCGGGGCTTCCCCCGCCGGCCAGCTGGCTGGGGCGGGGAGAAGCCTGTCAAAATGGGGGATCCCCCGCTGGGACCTGGGGATTGGGAAGCCTAGTTGAGTCGTCTGTTTATAAAATGTTTTTTATTGTATTTTATTGTTTTATTCTATGTTGTACTCCGCCCTGAGCCCTGCGGGGAACGGGCGGAATAGAAATTTATGAAAATAAATTAATAATAAAGAAATAATAAATACAATTACAACATAAATTGTGAACGCTGAATGTTTACACATGGGGATATTACATAATTCAGCAACACTTTGCCATCCTATAGGAAGAGCCAAATAGTCTCAAAAAATTAGTCCCAGGCACTCCAAAACAATATTATAATCCAGCATCCCTCTATTCTTAGGTGTCTGCTGACCTCTCCGGACTTCATCCCAACTCCCAAAGTTGGGATGAAGGAAATTTGAGTGCAGCAATCGTTTCCTCTCTTTGTCGAGAGCCCTGCTTCACCCTGCTGCTCTAGAACCCCCTTAAAAATGTTTACATTCATTGAAAGCCGGAAAAAGCTAAAGCCTTCACTGTTTCCAAATATTGCAGGGGGGCGCCAAATCGCGTATGGATCCGGTCCTGGGTCAGACATAGCTTTCACAAGAGTTGTCCTTGAAAGGGCAGCTGCTGTAAGAGCTCTCTCAGCCCCACCCACCTCACAGGGTGTCTGTTGTGGGGGGAGGGGAAAGGTAGGTAGGTAGGTAGGTAGGTAATTTTATTTATATCCCGCCCTCCCCGCCGGAGCAGGCTCAGGGCGGCTAACAACATCATTCAGTTTCCCTTATACAAAAGACAAGGTTACATTAACATTAAACATTAAAAATTCTGATAAGTTTAAAATCACTTAATTAAGTTGATAAAAGTGCTAATGCTAGTTGTGCTTTTATAATGGCGGTAATCATTAGCAATTTCTTTCTTCGTCAGCGAAAGCCAGTCGGAAGAGGAAGGTCTTGCAGGCCCTGCGGAATTGTTCAAGGTCCCGCAGGGCCCGCATTTCCTCTGGAAGTTGGTTCCATAGGTTCGGGGCTGCAGAGGAGAAGGCCCGGTTACGGGTACATTGCAGCTTCACCTCTTTCGGTCCGGGGGTGGTCAACAAGTTTTTTCCAGCTGACCTCAGTGCTCTCTGGGGTTCGTATGGGGAGAGACGGTCCCTAAGGTAGACAGGTCCTCGACCATATAGGGCTTTAAAGGTAATGACCAGCACTTTGTAACGAACCCGGTATGTAACTGGCAGCCAGTGCAGCTCGCGCAGCCCAGGCTGTATGTGCTCCCATTTAGGGAGCCCCAACAACAGTCTGGCCGCTGCGTTCTGCACCAGCTGCAGCTTCCGGGTTCGGTACAGAGGCAGCCCCATGTAGAGGGCATTACAGTAATCCAGTCTCGAGGTGACCGTTGCGTGAAGTACCGTTGCCAGGTCTTGGCGCTCTAGGAAGGGAGCCAACTGCCTTGCCCGCCTCAGGTGAAAAAAGGCTGACTTGGAAGTGGCTGCAATCTGGGCCTCCATTGATAAAGAAGGCTCCAGTAAAACTCCCAGACTCCTGACCCGGTGCGCCGCTTTCAGTGGTGCCCCGTCGAAGACCGGGAGAGGTATTTCCCCTTCCCGGGCGCCCCGACCCAGACAAAGGACTTCTGTCTTCGCTGGATTCAATTTCAGCCCGCTCCCCCTCAACCACATTGCCATGTCCTGCAAGGCCCGGTCTAAATTTTCAGGGACGCAGCCAGGCCGGCCGTCCATCAGCAGATAGAGTTGGGTGTCATCTGCATATTGGTGGCACCCAAGTCCATATCTCCTGGCAATCTGGGCAAGAGGGCGCATATAGATATTGAATAATATTGGTGAGAGAACTGCCCCTTGAGGCACTCCACAATCCAGTGTGTGCCTCCGGGACCGCTCACCACCAATTGCCACCCTTTGTCCCCGATTCTCGAGGAAGGAGGAGAGCCATTGTAGGGCAGACCCCCTCACCCCTATATCGGCGAGGCGGTGGGTCAGTAGCCGATGGTCGACCGTGTCGAACGCGGCCGACAGATCTAACAGCATCAGCACCGCCGCCCCGCCCCGATCCAGATGCCGTTGGAGATCATCTACCAGGGCGACCAGTACTGTCTCCGTCCCATGACCCGGGCGAAAGCCGGACTGGCAAGGGTCTAGGATGGAAGCGTCATCCAGAAAACTATGCAACTGCGACGCCACTGCCCTCTCTATCATTTTACCTAAAAACGGTAAATTGGAGACCGGTCGGTAGTTTGCCAATTCGGCCGGGTCTGCTGTACTTTTTTTCAAGAGGGGTCGGACCAAAGCCTCTTTCAGGGATGATGGGAAGCGCCCCTCCGAGAGGGATCTATTTATGATGTCCCGTAGAGGACATTCAAGCTCCCTCAGGCAGGATTTAATTAGCCAGGAGGGGCATGGGTCCAAATCACAAGTTGTAGGGCGCGCAGAGGAGAGAATTCCGTCAACTTCCTCCAGGCTGAGCGGGTCGAAATGATCCAGAATTAAATCAGAAGACAGGCAAGGGGCCTCGGGCTCATGTGCTGTATCTAAGGTGATGGGCAGGTCCTGGCGGAGCGACGTGATTTTGTCTGCAAAAAATTTCGCAAAAGCCTCACAGCCTATTTCTAATTCTTTGACGTTTGGTCTGCCCTGGGGCAGTGTAGTTAAATGTCCAATTATTTTAAACAATTGTGCCGGGCGCGAATTTGCAGACGCAATCTTGGCCGCGAAGTACTTCTTCTTCGCGGTCTTGACTGCCATCTCATACGACCTCATAAACGTTCTGTAGGATGTTCTCGCCGCTTCGCCACGAGTGCGCCGCCACTGCCTCTCTAGTCGTCGGAGTCCTTGTTTCAGCCGGCGTAGCTCCAGGGTATACCAGGGAGCCAGCCTTGAACGAGGGCGCAGAGGACGTCGGGGTGCGATCTCGTTGATTGCCCCAGATAGCCGGTCTTGCCAGGCATCAACCAGGGCATCAAGGGAATTGCAAGGGGGCCAAGGATCCCGAAGAGCTGTTTGGAACCGTTCCAGGTCCATCAGGCTCCGCGGGCGAGCCAAAATAGGCTCTCCGCCCTTACAGGGTTGTGGTAGCGTCTCCATACGAGCCTTGAGGGCTAAGTGATCCGACCATGGTATCGCCTCCGTCGCGATTTCGTTCACTTTAATCCCGGCCGCAAAGATCAGATCTAATGTGTGCCCAGCCTGATGTGTGGGAGTCGTAACAAATTGGGAGAGTCCCAGTGTCGCCATGGAAGACACTAGGTCCATCGCCTGAGTGGACGCCGCGTCATCGGCGTGGACATTGAAGTCACCCAGGACCAGAAGCCCTGGGTACTCCAACGCCCAGCCGGACACCGCCTCCATCAGGGATGGTAAGGCGCTGGCCGGTGCGTTAGGCGGACGGTACACCAGCCAGATCGCCAACCTCTCCCCGACATCCAACACAAGGCCGACACATTCAACACCATCGATCTTTGGGGCCGGGAGGGCCCGGAAGGAGTAAGCCTCCCGCATGAATACCGCCACCCCGCCCCCCCGCCCGCTAATCCGCGACTGGTGGAAGACCGAGTAACCCGGGGGAGTCATCTGGGAGAGTGCCGTTGTCTCTCCCTCTTGAACCCAGGTCTCGGTCACGCAAGCCAGGTCTGCATCCTGCCGAAGCAGGAAGTCCTTGATGGTCTCGGTCTTATTATTTATAGACCTGGCGTTGCATAGCACCAGTGTCGGACGCGGGCAAATTCTCTTGGTCCCCTTACTTGTCACCGTTGGGATGGGAAGTAGACTAGAAGGGGGCCGAGCACTATTTTGTCTCTGTCTCCTTCTCTCATATCTCCGTCCATTCCCACCGTCATATCTTCCCCTCCCCAGGAGCACTGAGATCCCCTGACCGGTCATCCCAAGCCTATTCTTTGATGGTTATTATTAAGTTCAACTGACTAATTTACATAAACAGCACAGATTCCCAGCCCACCCCCGTCCTTGGTTCCTAATTATCCAGATCACAAAATCTTTCCTAATTGATTAGTAAATAAATAATTCTTACTTAGCACAGTACTAAAACCTAATTCCTAAAATTTAAAGTGCTAACATGAATAAATAATCAGTTTAAATTAATTAATCCAATATGCATTTAAATACATAAAATACACAGTAATAATCCAATTTCTAATCAATTTAAAATTTCTAATCCAATTTCTAATCAAATTAAATTAGTTCATTGCTAATAATTCTAATAGGTGATCAGTAGTTCATTAGGCAGCAAAGATAAATTAAGGAGGTGAGGTAGGGTGTAGTTCTTAAAGTGCTGTTAGTTGGTGTAAAATCTTTTAGAAACGAATGTCCAGGTTTTAGGCGTCTTCGGCGCTTCGTGGCGGCTTTAAAGTGCAGGTGCTGTTTTCTGGTATAGAGACAGTTTTTGGGTGCTGTTCTTAGTATGATCTTTTGAAGCATGGGTGGGAGAGCTTCTTGGCTGATGGCCCTGCCTCGGGTGAAGGAGATGGAAAGGAAAGGAGATGGTAAGCCACTCTAAGGCTCCTTCAGGTAGTGAAGGGCAGGGTATAAATCCAATATCCTTCCCCTCCTCCTTAGCAGCTCCTACCCCCAGGTGGGGCCTAGAGAGCTCCCAAAATTAAAACTTATCTCCTGCCTAAGAGGTCCGTTACCCTGAAGGAAAATGGCTGCTTCAGAGGATGGACTCTATGGCATTATAGGGTAGCCAACGCCAGGATAGGAAATTCCTGGGTATTTGTTCTAAGCCATCCTGAGCCCACTTGTGGGATAGGGTGGGATATAAATCCAAAATTAAATTATTTGCTGGTGGAGCCTGGGGAGGGGGGAGACCACCCCCAAGATCACCCTTCAAAGCATCCATTTACCCAAGACCACCCTTCAAAGCATCCATTTACCCAAGACCACCCTTCAAAGCATCCATTTAAGCCATCTCCAGATGAGTATGAGCAACACAGAGAATCACAGCAAAGGGTGACAATAATAAACCATAAGGTTTCTGTGATAACCAGCTTTATATCAAAGATTTCAGGTTTTCACGGCTGGTAACATCATTAGGGTTTGTAGACTCTTTCGGGCTCAAGTGCCGTGTTCTACTGGAGAAAGTTTTCCTTCCAGACGTTTCGTTCTCAGCTGCGGAGAACATCCTCAGTGGCGTTGCAGCCGGAGCAGGCGCTCTGACCTTCTTGGCTGCTGTGCATTGACAGCTTCTATATCACTTTACACAGTTTTTTAATACTTATAAACCTCTTTATATTCTTTGAAGGCTCCCCTAAGGGCAGTTTGCAAGACCCATTTTGAAAACTGAGAATGTTCTGAAGGAGAAGAGTTGGAATCTTGCCTGTGCTCTGATGAAATTGTAAAAAGCTGGTCAAAGCCTTTGGTGAAACGGGGAAAATAAAAGTACAAACTGGTAGCTGTGTTGGGTTGTGTACTACTCAAGCTGGATCTTCAAAAAAAAGACATCGTGGGGTCTCCTCAGGAAGAAGTGGACCGTGGATTCCCTCTATTACGTGGAAGGGCAGAACCTGATACTTACAAAACAGTTTATTCTGAACTTTCAAAGACTGTGTTCTTCCTTTTTGTTTGCTAGGGTGTTGTGTTCATCAGTGTATAGTTTGAAATTATATTTTGTTAAATGTTTCAAAGAATATAAAGAGGTTTATAAGCATTAAAAACTGTGTAAAGTGATATAGAGGCTGGTTATCATAAGAACCTAAGAGAAGCCATGTTGGATCAGGCCAATGGTCCATCCAGTCCAACACTCTGTGTCACACAGTGGCCAATATATGTGTGTGTGTATACACACACACACACACACACACACACATATATATATACACACACACACATACTGTGGCTAATAGCCACTGATGGACCTCTGCTCCATATTTTTATCAAATCCCCTTTTGAAGCTGTCTATGCTTGTAGCCACCACCACCTCCTGTGGCAGTGAATTCCACATGTTAATCACCCTTTGGGGGAAGAAGGACTTCCTTTTATCCGTTTTAACCTGTCTGCTCAGCAATTTCATCGAATGCCCACGAGTTCTTGTATTGTGAGAAAGGGAGAAAAGGACTTCTTTCTCTGCTTTCTCCATCCCATGCATAATCTTGTCACAGAAACCTTATGGTTTACTATTGTCACCTCCTGATGGCATCCCTGCCCACTCCGCTCCCTCCCTCCTCGGCCTCCACCTCCAAATCTCCAGGAGTTTCCCAGCTCAGAGCTGGCAACCCTGTCGCAGAGGCAGGGATGGCAGGAGAGGGTCTGCTTTTCAGCGGTGCAGAAGGGGAGGCAACAATTTTGGGGGAGCAAAGCTGGAGCACCTTCCCAGGCCAGGGGCTTCTGGAGATCTCAATTACGCTCTTTTTAAAGAAGAATAAAGCTCCCCCCCAAAAAAACGTTTTCCTGGATGCTCCGGCAACATAATGCAGTGCAGCTGGAATCTCTTGCCCATTCAAAGCTGCTGCCTTTGCATTTCTGGTGTTCCCCTTGGAGTTCATAGATAATTAATTCCAAAAGGTTTCTCTTGCGGTTCTTGAAGCCCAATTAAACCAATCTAAGGCCAAATGCTTTGCCAAACGAGGCCCTGTGGATTAGGATGGGATTGTCTGTCTGTCTGTCCATCCATCCACCCGTCTGATTTAGATTGTACACTAATTGCAGACTGTGATTTCCCTCCCCCTCCCCAATTTCCAAGTGGAAATGGGCTCATTTGCATGCAGAAACAAAAGCAACGCAGAGCTAAATATGCTTCCCTGCAAACTGCCTCTTTCCTTGACATTCTGGGGCCCCCGCGGTAGATTAATTGAGGGCAGTAATTAATCCAGCCTGTTAAGGCCAGCAGAGAGGGCTAGGTTTGGACTTTCGTTGCAAATGGGCTTTGGGGGTTGGAAATCCAGTCCAGATGCAGTAAGAGGACCTGGCATGCTGGGTTTTAGGTGCTTCAGAGATGATGAAATGTTTTGCATAATTTCCCTATGGCAATACCAGGCATCAGCTGGGTGGCGATTGGGGGGGGGGGTATTACTCATAAGATCTGTTGATTCCTACAAGCAGGGCTTGAATTCAACAGGAGCTCGCAAGAGCACAGCTCCTGAACCTCCAGTCAGGGTCTGCATGCAATGGGGAATCACAGAATCATAGAAATGGAAGGGACCTCCAGGGTCATCTAGTCCAACCCCCTGCACAATGCAGGAAACTCACAAACACCTCCCCCTCAATTCACAGGATCTTCATTGCTGTCAGATGGCCATCTAGCCTCTGCTGAAAAACCTCCAAGGAAGGAGAGCCCACCACCTCCCGAGGAGGAAGCCTGTTCCACTGAGGAATCGCTCTAATGGTCAGGAAGTTCTTCCTAATGTTGAGCCGGAAACTCTTTTGATTTAATTTCAACCCATTGATTCTGGTCCTGCCTTCTGGGGCCACAGAAAACAATTCCACACCATCCTCTAGATGACACCCCTCCAAGTCCTTGAAGATGGTGATCATATCACCTCTCAGCCGCCTCCTCTCCACTTTAAACAGGCCCAGCTCCTTCAACCTTTCCTCATAGGACTTGGTCTCCAGACCCCTCACCATCTGAGTCGCCCTCCTCTGGACCCGTTCCAGCTTGTCTATATCCTTCTTAAAATGTGGTGCCCGAAACTGAACACTATCCTCCAGATGAGGTCTTACCAGAGCAGAGTAAAGCAATGCCATCACATCACGTGATCTGGACACTAGACTTCTGTTGATACAGCCCAGAATTGCATTTGCCTTTTTAGCCACCGCATCACACTGTTGACTCATGTTCAGCGTATGAACCACTAAGACTCCCCTACAGGGAGTTCTCTCCCTGCTGCACACAGATCCAAGGGGCATATGCAAATGAGACATGCTACAGAGTTCCTGCAACTTTTCCCCCTACAAAATGACCCCTGCATACAAGCAATAATGGTGAACAAAGGAATGCAGCTTTATTCAGTTTAACAGAGATAACAATGAACATCCCTCACCCGCCCAGTGAGCTTTATAAGAGAACAAGTCTACTTCCCAAAGCCAGGCAGTCTCCCAAGGAACCCAGCTGGAGTCAAGAACGGAATGCGGAGCTTCCCTGCAGCCTTCACACAGTTCAGAAGTCTCTGTCCTCCCTCGTTGAGGCCTCTTCTCTTCCAAGCTGCCTTCTCTGTTCGAAACCACTCTCACTTGAGAGCCAGTTTGGTGTGGTGGTTAAGTGCACGGACTCTTATCTGGGAGAACCGGGTTTGATTCCCCACTCCTCCACTTGCACCTGCTGGAATGGCCTTGGGTCAGCCATAGCTCTCTTATCTGGGAGAACCGGGTTGGATTCCCCACTCCTCCACTTGCACCTGCTGGAATGGCCTTGGGTCAGCCAGAGCTCTCTTATCTGGGAGAACCGGGTTTGATTGCCCACTCCTCCACTTGCAGGTGTTGGAATGGCCTTGGGACAGCTGTAGCTCTCACAGAGGTTGTCCTTGAAAGGGCAGCTGCTGTAAGAGCTCTCTCAGCCCCACCCACCTCACAGGGTGTCTGTCGTGGGGGGAGAAGATATAGGAGATTGTAAATCGCTCTGAGTCTCTGATTCAGAGAGAAGGACTGGGTATAAATCTGCAGTCGTCGTCGTCGTCGTCGTCGTCTTCTTGAGAAGGACTGGGTATAAATCTGCAGTCGTCGTCGTCGTCGTCGTCGTCTTCTTCTTCTTCTTCTTCTTCTTCTTCTTCTTCTTCTTCTTCTTCTTCTTCTTCTTCTTCTTCTTCTTCTTCTTCTTCTTCTTCTTCTTCTTCTCCTTTCAACTTTTTCTCCCTTCGCAGCTGCCATTTTCTTCTGCTTCTGCTTGCTCCTTCTCTACACCCTCCTCCCATCCCAGGCGTTCTTCATCTACAGTGCTGTGTAGAATTTAACGCCTTGCTTCCCAGGGACTGCTGTTCACATGGAGAAGGGCTGTCTGCCTCACAACCTTCCCCCTCCTGTTTACAATTGTAATTTCCACTATTGGGGGGTGGGGTGGGGGAAGCACTATCTGCCAGACCTCCTGCCCACCCCCAGGCCTGTTTCAAGGGACCTCATGGAAGACATTATAGGGCCAACTTTGGGTTGGGAAATCCCTGGATATTTGGGGGTGGAGCCTTAGGACATTTGGATTTGGGAAGGGGCTAGACCTCAGTGGGGTATAATGCCATAGAGTCCACTCTCCAAAGCGGGCATCTTCACCAGGGGAACTGATCTCTATAGTCTGGAGAGAAGAAGAAGAAGTATTGCAGATTTATACCCTACCCTTCTCTCTGACTCAAAGACTCAGAGCGGCTTACAGTCTCCTTTATCTTCTTCCCCCACAACAGACACCCTGTGAGGTAGGTGGGGCTCAGAGAGCTCCGACAGAAACTGTCCTTTTAAGGACAACTCCTATGAGAGCTATGACTGACCCAAGGCCATTCCAGCAGCTGCAAGTGGAAGAGTGGGGAATCAAACCCGGTTCTCCCAGATAAGAGAGCTCTGGCTGACCCAAGGCCATTCCAGCAGCTGCAAGTGGAGGAGTGGGGAATCAAACCCGGTTCTCCCAGATAAGAGAGCTCTGGCTGACCCAAGGCCATTCCGGCAGCTGCAAGTGGAGGACTGCGGAATCAAACCCAGTTGTAATTCCAGATCTCCAAGCAAAGTAATGCACAATGGTTCAAAAAATCCTAATTCCAGGGCTTTTTTTTTTTTTAGCAGGAACGCACAGGCTGGCTTGGTGTCAGGGGGTGTGGTCTAATATGCAAATGTCTGGCTTTTTGTACAAAAAAACCTTGTGTGAAAAAAGTAGATGTCATGGGGTGTCACCTAAAATGCAAATGAGTTCCTGCTGGGCTTTTTCTACAAAAAAAGCCCTGCCTAAACATATGTTGATGAAGTCCGAGCTGGCAGTAATTGACCAGGAGAAAGATCTTGGAATCATGGCTGATCTCTCTGAAAATGTCGGCTCAATGCACGACTGCAATAAAAAGGGCAATTGCTATGTTGGGGATTATTAGGAAGAAAATTAAAAACAAATCAGCCAGTCTCATAATGCCCCTGTATAAATCGATGGTGCGGCCTCATTTGGATTACTGTGTACAATTCTGGTCACCGCACCTCAATAAAGATATTATAGCATTGGAAAAGATGCAAAAAAAGGACAACTAAAATGATTAAGGGGATGGAACGCTTTCCCTATGAAGAAAGGCAACACCGGCATTGTGTTTCCGAAACAAAATATTCTGCACTCAAAAGACGCTCTGCTTGAACGCTGCACCATTGTGAGCCGAACCTTAATAGCAGGTTTTGCATAGAGTTCTTTGGCAGATAAAACATCGCCTTGCAACTCTCCTCTCAATGACAGGGGTTGACACGAAGGAGAAAGAGAAGGAGAAGGAGAAGGAGAAGGAGAAGGAGAAGGAGAAGGAGAAGAAGAAGAAGAAGAAGAAGAAGAAGGAGGAGGAGGAGGAGGAGGAGGAGGAGGAGGAGGAGGAGGAGGATTGCTGTTGTGCTGAAATGAACAGGTTGGGATCTGTTTGTTTTCAGCATCTTTGTCGTTACCTTCAGATAATAAACACTGTCGCTTAATGGTATAATTATGATGGAATGCGCCATAAATAGAACAACGCAGTGTGCAAATCTTCTGCAACAGAAGGTGAGCACACATGGATCAGAGATACAAATTCGCCCACCTTGCTCACATTAGCACACAAATGATTCTGCCCTCACCCTGACGGGTGCCGAATAATACATTGCTGCATGGCAACAAACCACTGCCTAGTGTCTTCGTAGCATGGCAGGTGAGCATAGGGCAGAGAGAGAGGACGGAAAGTGGTCACCGGGCACTTGGGTTGCCAATCCCCAGGTGGGAGCAGGGGATCTCACGGTTTGGAGGCCCTCCCCCCGCTTCAAGGTCATCAGAAAGCCAGGGTGGGGGAGGAGGGAATGGAAATGTCTGCTGGGAACTCTATTATTCCCTATGGAGCTTTATTCCCATAGAAAATCATGGAGAATTGATCCGTTGGTATCTGGGGCTCTGAGGGGGGCTGTTTTTTGGGGGTAGAGGCACCAAATTTTCAGTATAGCATCTAGTGCCTCTCCCCAAAATACCCCCCCAAGTTTCAAACAGATTGGACCAGGGGGTCCAATTCTATGAACCCCAAAAGAAGGTGCCCCTATCCTTCATTATTTCCAATGGAAGGAAGGCATTGAAAAGGTGTGCCTTCCCTTTAAATGTGATGGCCAGAACTCCCTTTGGAGTTCAATTGTGCTTGTCACAGCCTTGATCAGCCTGGCTCCACCCCTAATGTCACCTGGCTCCACCCCCAAAGTCTCCTGGCTCCACCCCCAAAGTCCCCAGATATTTCTTGAATTGAACTTGGCAACCGTACCAGGCACACTGCTTTTATCTCACCGCTGCGTCTGGTCAAATTGAATACGTAGGGAGCATGGAACTACGCAAAACCCTGACAAAGCTTTCTGTCAAAGGGAAAACTGCCTTTCTTTCAATAACCCCCACTCCTCATGGCAGATAATCGATTGTCCGCTGCATATGAAAAGGAAAAAGTGAAAACTGGCATGGGGGGGGGGCAGAACCCTGTCATGATCCTGGGCCTGCAGAGGCTAGGGTTGCCAAGTCCAATTGAAGAAATAGCTGGGGACTTTGGGGGTGGAGCCAGGAGATGTTAGGGGTGGAGCTAATATCAAGGCTGTGACAAGCGCCGCAGCCGCAGGTTCCCGCGCCGCAGCCGCACTAGCAGCTGTCCCTCCCTCCTCCTCCCGCTCGTCCTCCCCGTCCCTCCGCGGCCGCCTGAGGCTGGAGGCCTGGGTGAAGCAGGGCGGTGGCGCGGGCATGGAGAGCAGGGCCGGGGGCTCGGGGCCTCCTCCTCAGCCTCCGGCGCTGCCGCGCTGGTGCTGGTGGGGCTGTGCTGCACCCCTCCAAGAGCTCCCTCACCGCCCTGGGCCGCGCCTGGCTCTGCCGCCTCCGCTGCTCCGGCGCGCCCGATCTCCTCGCCGCGCTCCTGCTGCCCCTCTGCTGTGCCAACGCCGCCAGCGAGGCCCTCGGCCGACAGCTCCTCCTCCGCCGCCACCTCCTCCTGCTGCTGGGCGCCGATGGGCCCGCCGCCTACGGCTTCACTGGGCGGGGAGGGGGCGGCAGTGGCTCGCCATTTCCCCCCCTCCCCCCGCTTTCGTTTTTTGGGGGAGCGGGGGAAGAGGGTGGAAATCCTGGGGTCCCCCGCCAGGGCGGGAGGGTTGGGACCCCTAACCAAGTCCCTTGTGACCTCTGGTGGCGGGGAGGTCCTCCCTTGACGTCCTGGATGCTCCTAGAGCAGCCGGCATGTGACATTGCCAGCGCAATGATGTCATTTCTGAGTGACGTCATCGCTCCAGCAACATCAGGGGAGGATCCCCCTGCTGACCCAATGTGGGCTGGCGAGTTGGGAATCTCCGGGGCAGGAGAATCCCTGCCCAGCCTGGCAGGCCTTAGTGAGGCCTATAGGCTCCAGAAAAGCCTGCCTAGGAGTTACTACAGAAAGCCTACATTTCCCAGGATCCCCTCTGTCTCTCTGATTGGGTGGCAAGGTTTTGGAGGAAAACTGGCCCAGAGATGGGTGGGACCTGGGAGGAGAGCTTAAAAAGGGCCAAGCACAGACTGGATGGGTTTTTTTCCTGGAGAGGCTGCAGGCAGGGAGGATCTCATAAGAACATAAGAGAAGCCATGTTGGATCAGGCCAATGGCCCATCCAGTCCAACACTCTGTGTCACACAATGGCCAGAAAAACCCAGGTCCATCAGGAAGTCCACCAGAGGGGGCAGAACTCCAGAAGCCTTCCCACTGTTACTTCCAAGCACCAAGAATACAGAGCATCACTGCCCCAGACACAAGAATATAAGAGAAGTCATGTTGGATGAGGCCAATGGCCCATCCAGTTCAACACTCTGTGTCGTACAGTGGCCAAAAAGCACAGAAGCTATCAGGAGGTCCCCCAGAGAGGGCAGAACTCCAGAAGCCTTTCCACTGTTACCCCCATGGAGCAAGAATACAGAGCATCACTGCCCCAGACACAAGAACATAAGAGAAGCCGTGTTGGATCAGGCCAAAGACCCATCCAGTCCAACACTCTGTGTCACACACATGGCCAAAAACCCCAGAAGCTATCAGGAGGTCCACCAGAGGGGGCAGAACTCCAGAAGCTTCCCACTGTTACCCCCAAGCACCAAGAATAAGGGGCATCACTGACCCAGACATAAGGGAAGCCCTGTTGGATCCGGCCAATGGGCCATTCAGTCCAACACTGTGTCACACAGTGGCCAAAAAAACCAGGTGCCATCAGGAGGTCCACCAGAGAGTACAGAACTCCAGAAGACCTCCCACTCTTGCCCCCTCTCCCCAGCACCAAGAATAAAGAGCATCACTGCCCCGGACATAAGAACATAAGAGAAGCCATGTTGGATCAGCGTCAAGAGTCACTCCATCTTGTTCCTCTTGTCATGTGTATTCAATTGTACTATGCTATGCTGTGCTTCAATGCTATGCTGCGCTTGGTATGCCTTTGATATAACAGTAACTTGTTGCTTATCTGGAGGGAGGATGGCACGTCTGGGAATTGGCTAGTTGCTAGGTAACCGAGGTCAAAGAGCTGGAGGAGATGAGAACCATGAACTGATAGTGGGCACCTTAGCAAAAACCCCGCGCAAAACCCCCGCTTTTGCTTGGTGCACTTTGGCTTGAATTATAACAGTCAGGGCAAAGGTTTATAAGTTGAGGGAGCTAACAGCAAGGTCAGTTCCGACGTGTGTGTGTATGCCCATGAAACTGAAATAAAGATCTGGAGCTTCAATTGCCTTTTCCTTGACTCTGGGTCTGACAATCAGGCCAAGGGCCCTTCCAGTCCAACACTTTGTGTCACACAGTGGCCAAAAAACTAGGTACCATCAGGAGGTCCACCAGAGGAGACAGAACTCCAGAAGCCCTCCCACTCTTGCCCCCCCCGCCAAACACCAAGAATACAGAGCATCACTGACCCAGACATAAGAGAAGCCCTGTTGGATCAGGCCACTGGCCCATCCAGTCCAACACTCTGTGTCACACAGTGGCTAAAAAACCAGGTGCCATCAGGAGGTCCACCAGAGGGGACAGAACTCCAGAAGCCCTCCCACTCTTGCCCCCCCCCCCAAGCACCAAGAATACAGAGCATCACTGACCCAGACAAAAGAACATAAGAGAAGCCATGTTGGATCAGGCCAATGGCCCATCCAGGTCAACACTCTGTCACACAATGCCCCCAAAATTCCCCTGTGCCTTCAGGAGGTCTATCAGTGGGATCAGGACACTAGAAGCCCTCCCACTGTGCCCCCCTCAAAAGCACCAAGAATACAGAGCATCACTTTCCCCACGCAGAGAGTCCCATCAATAACTGGTGGCTTATAGCCACTGCTCCATATGCTTATCCAAGCCCCTCTTGAAGCCATCTATGCCTGTAGCCGCCACCCCCTCCTGTGGCAGTGAATTCCATGTGTTAATCATAGTTTGGGTGAAAAGGCCTTCCTTTTTTCCGTTCCAGCCTGACTCATAAGAACATAAGAGAAGCCATGTTGGATCAGGCCAATGGCCCATCCGGTCCAACACTCTGTGTCACATAAGAACATAAGAGAAGCCATGTTGGATCAGGCCAGTGGCCCATCCGGTCCAACACTCTGTGTCACATAAGAACATAAGAGAAGCCATGTTGGATCAGGCCAATGGCCCATCCGGTCCAACACTGTGTCACATAAGAACATAAGAGAAGCCATGTTGGATCAGGCCAATGGCCCATCCGGTCCAACACTCTGTGTCACATAAGAACATAAGAGAAGCCATGTTGGATCAGGCCAATGGCCCATCCGGTCCAACACTCTGTGTCACATAAGAACATAAGAGAAGCCATGTTGGATCAGGCCAATGGCCCATCCGGTCCAACACTGTGTCACATAAGAACATAAGAGAAGCCATGTTGGATCAGGCCAATGGCCCATCCGGTCCAACACTCTGTGTCACACAGTGGCAAAAAATTTTCTATATACACACACACTGTGGCTAATAGCCACTGATGGACCTGTGCTCCATATTTTTATCTAAACCCCTCTTGAAGGTGGCTATGCTTGTGGCCGCCACCACCTCCTGTGGCAGTGAATTCCACATGTTAATCACCCTTTGGGTGAAGAAGGACTTCCTTTTATCCGTTTTAACCTGACTGCTCAGCAATTTCATCGAATGCCCACGAGTTCTTGTATTGTGAGAAAGGGAGAAAAGTACTTATTTCTCTAATTTCTCCATCCCATGCATAATCTTGTAAACCTCTATCATGTCACCCCGCAGTCGACGTTTCTCCAAGCTAAAGAGTCCCAAGCGTTTCAACCTCGTGGGGGTTTTTCTTCCCTTTCCCACATAACATTGTCCTGTTTTTGTACACAAATCAGGAACAGCCCATTTTTTCCTGCAAAAAAAGTCCTTTATTATTTGTTATTTTAAATCTCTGCGAATCAGAGGCAGGCTGCTGTAGCCACAAGCGCTTTCTTGTAAGGAAGCATGCGAGGGAAAGAGCTTTAGGTCTTGTAGGCTCATCCCCTGAAAACCTGGTTGGTCTCAGAGGGGCTGCTGGGCTCGAATCAAACTATTCTGTTACGGATCAGCAGAGCTGTCCTTTGAGGCAGCTTCTTGTGCTGGAAAAGGAAACGGTGCCTTTTATGTGAGCAAAACGAAAAGCCCCCCTCTCCTGTCCTTCTCTTCGTCTGCATTATGTCGGTCAAGTGCCTTGTAGTTGCTTATAAATCCTCCCCCACGTGCCAATACAACTTTTCCGAAATGTGGCACGTCATGTATATTCCTTCCCACACAGAAGACATTATTCTCGGATGTCTGCATTATAAGGATGCTACAGAGAAATGGACCAGGCCGTTGATGTGCAAGTGAAATGAGCTTCCCCTGGATCTTTTAGCGACTAAATGTTTAATGGATTCTAAGGCAGCAAATATTCTTTTGTTAGCTAAATTCCTTGCTCGGGCCAAGAGAGTTCAGGCAGCCTGTGACAAGACATCTCTGATATGCTATAGCCTGCCCTCTCTGGCTTAAATTCTTCCTCTCTCTATCTAGTTGGGATTGATTGACACTATTCAAGACATAAGAACATAAGTACATAAGAGAAGACATGTTGGATCAGGCCAATGGCCCATCCAGCCCAACACTCTGTGTTACACAGTGGCCAATACATACACACACACACACTGTGGCTAATAGCCACTGATGGACCTCTGCTCCATATTTTTATCCAATCCCCTCTTGAAGCTGTCTATGCTTGTAGCCGCCACCACCTCCTGTGGCAGTGTGAGAGCCCTCTCAGCCCCACCCACCTCCCAGGGTGTCTGTTGTGGGGGGGAAGATATAGAAGATTGTAAACCACTTTGAATCTCTGATTCAGAAAGAAGGGTGGAGTATAAATCTGCAATCTTCTTCTTCTTCATCATCTCTCCCTCCCCCATCTATTTGCAGCTGAGGCGGCTGAGAGGTGACAAAATCACCATCTTGAAGGACTTGAAGGGCTGTCATATAGAGGATGGGGTGGAATTGTTTTCTGTGGCCCCGGAAGTTAGGACCAGAACCAATGGGTTGAGATTAAATCAGAAGAGTTTCTGGCTCAACATTAGGAAGAAATTCCTGACAGTTAGAGTGATTCCTCCATGGAACAGGCTTCCTCGGGAGGTGATGGGCTCTCCTTCCTTGGAGGTTTTTAAACAGAGGCTAGATGGCCATCTGAGAGCGATGAAGATCCTGTGAATTTAGGGGGAAGTGTTTGTGAGTTTTCTGCATTGTGCAGGGGGTTGGACTAGAGGACCCTGGAGGTCCCTTCCCACTCTAGGATTCTATGACTGATTCCTTAGTGGAACAGGCTTCCTCCTTGGGAGGTGGTGGGCTCTCCTTCCTTGGAGGTTTTTCAACAGAGGCGAGATGGCCATCTGAGAGTGATGAAGATCCTGTGAATTTAGGGGGAAGTGTTTGTGAGTTTCCTGCATTGTGCAGGAGGTTGGACTAGAGGACCCTGGAGGTCCCTTCCAACTCTAGGATTCTATGACAGTTAGAGTGATTCCTCAGTGGAACAGGCTTCCTCCTTGGGAGGTGGTGGGCTCTCCTTCCTGGGAGGTTTTTAAACAGAGGTTGGATGGCCATCTGATAGTAATGAAGATCCTGTGACTTGAGGGGGAGGTGTTTGTGAGTTTCCTGCATTGTGCAGGGGGTTGGACTAGATGACCCTGGAGGTCCCTTCAGACTCTAGGATTCCATGATTCCTTCCTACTTGCAGCTCTCAAACATCTGACCTTTGTTCGGTGTGATTCTTGCGTTAAGCAAGTTTGGCCACAGCTGGGCTAGAGAAAGAGGAATAATGGTAAGTGTGGTCTTTGGTTTATAATTTTGGACATATACATTATACGTTATAAAATAGTATGAGATGTTCCTTTAATAGTGAGTCTTTGAAAAAAATTCTTTGTGCTGAGCAACTATAGTACAGCCTTATAAATTTCACTGAAATTGACTTTTGTGTAGCACAGGTCTCCCCCGTTTCCCAACTTTACTGTGTTCATCCCGTTTGGTTTGCCTCACCTGGAGGTTGGCAACTTTAGTAGGCTAGTGTTCCGTGGCTGATTATGGGATGTCGCACCTTGAAGAAACACAGAGGCAAATTCATTGGAAGGTTGATTCGCAATTATTTGTTCCATCGGGGAGATGGAACCTCCAAGGCCGGAGGCAGGCTATTTCTGAACATCGGGGGGTAAGACAGAAGGCATGCTTCCCATGCTCTTCAGGGGTGCTTTTAAGCATGTACAGAGTGCAGCGTCCCCAGAACTGTTGCAACTTAATGCATGAAATCCAGAGAGCAACGCCTGCCCCATCTGTGGGTTTCTTCCAGCCCATCAGCCTAGAACAGGGGCAGCTAAAGTTGCTTAATGTAAGAGCCACATAAAATAAATGGCAGATGTTTGAAGAAGAAGAAGAAGAATTGCAGTTTTATACCCTGCCCTTCTCTCTGAATCAGAGTGGCTCACAATCTCTGTGACGGAATCGGCCCGATTCTGCCTTCAGACCCGGTCCTGTCAGCTCCCTATTGAGTCGCCAACTCCTGGAGGGAGCTATTTCTCCTCCTGCCCCTTGGGCTCGCTGCCACCACCTGCTCAGTCTAGGGGTTCAGATTGAGAGGAACAGGACTCCCAATCCCCCTCTCCAGCTATGAGGCCAGGCCTCAAGGTCCTCTGCCACCCTGTACTTGGGTTTCAGCACTTCTTTGGGGCACCCCTGGAGGATTGGCACCTTATCCAACTGCATGCCTTCCCTCTTGCCCGGGGCCCCCCTTTATAAAACAGCGTGGTCTAAAGCGGTTTGGGGATCTATGTGGTACAGAGTTTGACTGCTAGCATTTAAAACAGCAAAAAAAAAAATATTTATTTAAAAGAGAAAAAGAAAGGGAAAGAAAAACAAAACAAAAACAGTTGCATTTAAAAAGTTAGCACAGTACAGCACACAGCATAACAAAGAAAAGTGGATTATAAACGCATCCTGCTGGCCCTGATCTAAACATGCCCTGCCCTTTTGGATGACTTACTTTGTCTTACTGCCTGGAGGCCTCATTCTCTTTTGAATAGGCCGCATGCACAGGCAGGAGCTCTCCCACTGGCAACCTCTTCCTTCGAGCTGCAGCTGAGAACTGCCTTCTCTTCCTGCTAACTCCAAGCCCCAGAACAAAAGAACTTCCTGCCTCTCTAGGAGACTTTCCCCCTAGAGTTGTTGGTTTGGCTCTGGCAAGGGAGGGGGGTGTTTGGAGGGAGGCTACAAAGCCTGCTGAGGAGTTTACTGATCCCTGCCAATGAAGCACCAACACTCTAAGATGGCATTTCTCCACAATCTCCTATATCTTCTCCCCCCCACAACAGACACCCTGTGACGTGGGTGGGGCTGAGGGGGCTCTCACAGCAGCTGCCCTTTCAAGGACAACCTCTGCCAGAGCTATGGCTGACCCAGGCCATTCCAGCAGCTGCAAGTGGAGGAGTGGGGAACCAAACCCGGTTCTCCCAGATAAGAGAGCTCTGGCTGACCCAAGGCCATTCCAGCAGCTGCAAGTGGAGGAGCGAGGAATCAAACCCGGTTCTCCCAGATAAGAGAGCTCTGGCTGACCCAAGGCCATTCCAGCAGCTGCAAGTGGAGGAGTGGGGAATCAGACCCGGTTCTCCCAGATAAGAGAGTTCTGGCTGACCCAAGGCCATTCCAGCAGCTGCAAGTGGAGGAGGGGGGAACCAAACCCGGTTCTCCCAGATAAGAGAGCTATGGCTGACCCAAGGCCATTCCAGCAGCTGCAAGTGGAGGAGCAAGGAATCAAACCCGGTTCTCCCAGATAAGAGAGCTCTGGCTGACCCAAGGCCATTCCAGCAGGTGCAAGTGGAGGAGTGGGGAACCAAACCCGGTTCTCCCAGATAAGAGAGCTATGGCTGACCCAAGGCCATTCCAGCAGCTGCAAGTGGAGGAGCGAGGAATCAAACCCAGTTCTCCCAGATAAGAGAGCTCTGGCTGACCCAAGGCCATTCCAGCAGGTGCAAGTGGAGGAGCGAGGAATCAAACCCAGTTCTCCCAGATAAGAGAGCTCTGGCTGACCCAAGGCCATTCCAGCAGGTGCAAGTGGAGGAGTGGGGGAATCAAACCCGGTTCTCCCAGATAAGTGTCCGCACACTTAACCACTATACCAAACTGGGTCTCTCTTGAGAGCCACAAGACATGAACATCAGATGCTTAAGAGCCACAAGGAAGGAAGGAAGGAAGGAAGGAAGGAAGGAAGGAAGGAAGGAAGGAAGGAAGGAAGGAAGGAAGGAAGGAAGGAAGGAAGGAAGGAAGGAAGGAAGGAAGGAAGGAAGGAAGGAAGGAAGGAAGGAAGGAAGGAAGGAAGGAAAATAGATGGGGTGAGGGAGGGTGGAAGAGGTGAAAAGAAAGCAATTTTAACTTGAAATCCATTCTCAAAGCTGCTGGCTAGCTTGGCTTGGAGAAGCTATCTGCAGAGAGAAATGCCTTCTCCAAGCCAGCCGATGGGGTAGTGGGGGCTTCTAGAGCCACATAATATGTGTGAAAGCGCCACATGTGGCTGTAGTTTGGCCACCCCTGTCCTAGAAGCAAACGAGCCAAAGGTTGTTTCTTTTTTGCTGCAAATTGTCATGCAGAACATATGAACCTATGAAGCTGCCTTCTACTGAATCAGACCCCCCCTGGGTCCGTCAAAGTCAGTCTTGTCTCCTCAGACTGGCAGCGGCTCTCCAGGGTCTCAATCTGAGGTTTTTCACGCCTACTTGCCTGGACCCTTTTTAGATGGAGATGTCGGGAAATCGACCTGGGACCTTCTGCTTCCCAAGCAGATGCTCTCCCATGGAGCCACCGTCCCTCCCCACACAGTGTTGCCACCCTCTAGGTAGGACTGGCGTTTGCTCAGCTTCACAAGTGACCTCCCGACTACATGGAGCAAACGTCAGGGGAGTGGAGTCCATGACACCATGCCCTGGCTGAGCTCTGACCTCAGCCTCTTGTCCCTAAATCTCCAGGAATTTCCGCACCTGGAGTTGGCAACGCTGCGTAAAGGCAGATGGGCCGGTGTGGGGAGCAGGGGCTGCAGCCCAAGAAATATTTACTCCAAGCTTTTCTTATACGGATTTTTAAAAGCCTTTCATGTGAGCTACTCCAGATTTATTTCTGAGACTGAATTTAGCATCAAAGGCTTTCGCTCAAACTTTAATTTATGGATCTGTGTGAGAGAGAGAAGAAATGCTGCGGACTTATCAGAGTCCAATTTCAAGCACTTTTCTGCCCTGGTTGCGTTGGACATCACAGGCATCAAACGTAGCCAGAGACTCCCCGTTTCCCCCTTTGGG